>NW_012297781.1:0-2289 GCF_000151885.1 Dipodomys ordii | reverse complement strand
GTTGTGTCCCGCTGTGTCCCCCTCTGTGTCCCTGCTGTGCCCCGGCTGTGTCCCCACAGTGTCCCGCTGTGTCCCGATGTGTCCTCGCTGTGTCCCACGCTGTATTCCCCTGTGTCCTCGCTGTGTCCCCTGCTGTGTCCCGTTGTGTCCCGAGCTGTGTACCCCGCTGTGTCCCGCTTTATTGACGCTGTGTCCCGCTGGGTCCCTCTGTGTCCGCGCTGTGTCCCCCGCTGTGTCCCGCTGTGTCTACTGCTGTGTCCCTGCTGTATCCCGCTGTGACCCGCTGTGTCCCGCTTTGTCCCCGCTATGTCCCCGCTGGGTCCCGCTGTGTCCTCGCTTTGTCCCCCGCTGTATCGACGCTGTGTCCCGCTGGGTCCCGCTGTGTTCCCCGCTGAGTCCCTGCTGTGTCCCGCTGTGTCCTCGCTGTGTCCCCCGCTGTCTCACGCTCTGTCCCCCGCTGTGTCTCACGCTTTGTCCCCGCTGTGTCCCACTGTGTTCGGCTGTGTCCCGCTGTGTCGCCCACTGCGTCCCTTTGTGTCCCCAGCTGTGTACCCCGCTGTGTCCCGCTGTGTCCCCGCTGTATCGATGCTTTGTCCCGCTTGGTCGCGCTGTGTCCTCGCTGTGGCCCCCGCTGTGTCCTGCTGTGTCCCCCGCTGTTTCCCGCTTTGTCCCGCTGTGTCCCCCGCTATGTCCCAATGTGTCCCGCTGTGTCCCGCTGTGTCCTCACTGTGTCCCACGCTGTGTTCCACTGTGTCCTCGCTGTGTCCCCTTCTGTGTCCCGTTGTGTCCCCAGCTGTGTAGCCCGCTGTGTCCCGCTGTGTCCCCGCTGTATTGACCCTGTGTCCCGCTGGGTCCCGCTGGGTCCTTGCTGTGTTCCCCGTTGTGTCCTCGCTTTGTCCCCCGCTGTGTCCCCTGCTGTGTCCTGCTGTGTCCCCCGCTGTGTTACGTTGTGTCCCGCTGTGAACCCCGCTGTGTTCCTGCTGTGTCCCTACTGTTTACCCGCTGTGTCCCACGTTGTCCCGCTGTGTCCTCGCTGTGTCCCACGCTGTGTTCTGCTGTGTCCTCGCTGTGTCCCCTTCTGTGTCCCGTTGTGTCCCCAGCTGTGTACCCCACTGTGTCCCTCTGTGTCACCGCTGTATCGACGCTGTGTCCCGCTGGGTCGCACTGTGTCCTCGCTTTGTCCCCCGCTGTGTCCCGCTGTGTCCCCCGCTGTGTCCCGCTGTGTCTACTGTTGTGTCCCTGCTGTGTCCCGCTGTGTACAGCTGTGTCCTCGCTGTGTCCCACACTGTGTCCCGCTGTGTCCTGCTGTGTCCCCCACTGTGTCCCGCTGTGTTTACTACTGTGTCCCTGCTGTGTCCCACTGTGTACAGCTGTGTCCTCACTGTGTCCCCTGATGTGTCCCTTTGTGTCCCCAGCTGTGTACCCCGCTGTGTCCCGCTGTGTCACACTGTGTCCCTTGCTGTCCCGCTTTGTGCCCCACTGTGTCCCCCGCTGAGTCCCCGCTCTGTCCCCTTCTGTGTCTCATACTTTGTTCCCTCTGTGTTCCACTGTGTCCCGCTGTGTCCACGTTGTATCGATGCTGTGTCCCGCTGTGTCCTCGCTGTGTTCCCCGCTGTATCCCGGTGTGTACACCTCTGTGTCCCCCTCTGTGTTCCACTGTGTCCCCTGCTGTGTCCCGCTGTGTCCTGCTGTGTCCCGCTGTGTACTTCTGTGTTCCGCTGTGTCCCCCGCTGTGTCCCGCTGTGTCCCGCTGTGTACTGCTGTGTTCCACTTTGTCCCCCGCTGTGTCCAGCTGTGTCCTCCCTTTGTCCCCCGCTGTGTCCAGCTGTGTCCTCGCTGTGTCCCTGCTGTGTCCCTCCTGTGTCCCGTGCTGTGTCCCGCTGTGTCCCCCACTGTGTCCCTTTGTGTCCCCAGCTGTGTACACCGCTGTGTCCCGCTGTGTCCCCGCTATATCGACGCTGTGTCCCGCTGGGTCCCGCTGTGTCCTCGCTGTGTTCCCTGTTGTGTCCCTCTGTGTCCCCCGCTGTGCGCCCCACTGTGTCCTGCTGTGTCCCCAACTGTGTCCCGTTGTGTCCCGCTGTGTCCCCCGCTGTGTCCCTGCTGTGTCCCCGCTGTGCCCTGCTGTGTCCCCGCGGGGTCACCGCTGTTTCCCGCTGTGTCCAGCTGTGTTTCCGTGGTGTCCCGCTATGTCCCCCGCTGTGTCCCCCGCTGAGTCCCACCTGGGTCCCCGCTGTGTCCCGCTGTGTCCTCGCTGTGTCCCCCGCTGGTCTCCCGCTTCTTTCCCACTGT
>NW_012297780.1:0-1920 GCF_000151885.1 Dipodomys ordii | reverse complement strand
TCCTCGCTGTGTTCCCCGTTGTGTCCCGCTGTGTCCCCCGCTGTGTCCCCCGCTGTGTCTGCTGTGTCCCCAGCTGTGTCCCGCTGTGTCCCCCGCTTTGTCCCGCTGTGTCTACTGCTGTGTGCCCGCTGTGTCCCGCTGTGTCCGCTGTGTCCCGCTGTGTCCTTGCTGTGTCACAAGCTGTGTTCCGCTGTGTCCTCGCTGTGTCCCCCGATGTGTCCCTTTGTGTCCCCAGGTGTGTACCTGCTGTGTCCCACTGTGTCCCCGCTGTATCGACGCTGTGTCCCGCTGGGTTCCGCTGTGTCCTCGCTGTGTTCCCTGCTGTATCCCGCTATGTACCCTTCTGTGTCCTACTCTGTGTCCTCGCTGTGTCCCCCTCTGTGTCCCGCTGTTTCCCGCTGTGTCCCTCTGAGTACTGCTGTGTCCCCCGCTGAGGCCCGTTGTTTACCAGCTGTGTCCCCTCTTTGTCCCCCGCTGTCCCGCTGTGATCCGCTGTGTCCCCCGCTGTGTCCTCGCTGTGTCCCCCGCTGTGCACCGCTGTGTCCCGCTGGGTCCATGCTGCGACCCGCTGTGTCCCGATGTGTCTCCGCTGTGTCCCCGCTGTGTCCCGCTGTGTACCCCGCTGTGTCCATCTTTGTCCCCGCTGTGTCTGTCTCGTTGTATCCTACGCTCTGTCCCCTAATGTGTCCCGCTGTGTCTCCCGCGGTGTCCCTGCTGTGCCCCTGCTCTGTCCGCGCTGTGTCCCGCTGTGTCCCGCTGTGTCCTCGCTGTGTCCCCTGCTGTCTCCCGCTTTGTCCCCTGCTGTGTCCCGCTGTGCCCCGCTGTGTCCTCACTGTGTCCCCCACTGTGTCCCGCTGTGCCCTCGCTGTGTCCGGCTGTGTCTACTGCTGTGTCCCGCTGTGTCCTCACTGTGTCCCATGCTGTGTTCCGCTGTGTCCTCGCTGTGTCCCCCGCTGTGTCCCGCTGGGTCCCTGCAGGGTAACCGCTGTTTCCAGCAGTGTCCCGCTGTGTTCCGTGGTGTCCCGCCATGGCCCCCGCTGTGTCCCCCGCTGAGTCCCTGCTGTGTCCCCGCTGTGTCCCGCTGTGTCCTCGCTGTGTCCCCCGCTGTATCCCGCTCTGTCCACCGCTGTATCTCACGCTTTGTCCCCGCTGTGTCCCACTGTGTAGCGCTGTGTCCCACACTGTGTCCCGTTGTGTCCTGCTGTGTCCCCCGCTGTGTCCCTGCTGTGTCCCTGCTGTGTCCCCGCTGTGTCCCGCTGTGTCCTCGCTGTGTCCCCCGCTGTGTTCGGCTGTGTGCTCGCTGTGTCCCCTGCTGTGTCCCGTTGTGTCCCCAGCTGTGTACTCCGCTGTGTCCCGCTGTGTCCCCGCTGTATCGACGCTGTGTCCCGCGTGGACCTGCTGTGTCCTCGCTGTGTCCCCCAATGTGTCCCGCTGTGTCCCCCGCTGTGTCCCACTGTGTCTACTGCTGTGTCCCTGCTGTGTCCTGCTATGTCCCGCTGTGTCCCGCTGTGCCTCGCTGTGTTCCACGCTGTGTTCGGCTCTGTGCTCGCTGTGTCACCCGATGTGTCCCTTTGTGTCCCCAGCTGGGTACTCCGCTGTGTCCCGCTGTGTCCCCGCTGTATCGACGCTGTGTCCCGCCTGGTCCTGCTGTGTCCTCGCTGTGTCCCCCACTGTGTCCCGCTGTGTCCCCCGCTGTGTCCCGCTGTGTCTACTGCTGTGTCCCTGCTGTGTCCTGCTGTGTCCCGCTGTGTCCCGCTGTGTCCCCCGCTGTGTCCCGCTGTGTCTACTGCTGTGTCCCTGCTGTGTCCTGCTATGTCCCGCTGTGTCCCGATGTGTCCTCGCTGTGTTCCACGCTGTGTTCGGCTGTGTGCTCGCTGTGTCCCCCGATGTGTCCCTTTGTGTACCCAGCTGGGTACTCCG
>NW_012297779.1:0-2396 GCF_000151885.1 Dipodomys ordii | reverse complement strand
CACTGCGGGGTACACAGCAGGACACAGTGGGGGACACAGAGGGGTACACAGCGGGATACAGCGAGGACACAGCGGGGGACAAAGCGGGACACCACGGGACACAGTGGGACACAGTGGGACACATCGGGGACACTGCGGGGACACAGCAAGACAAAGCAGGGGACACAGCGGGACACAGCGGGGACAAAGCTGGACATAGTGGGGTAAACATCGGGACACAGAGTCGATACAGCGGGAACACAGTGGGACACAGCGGGTTTTACAGCTGGGGACACAAAGGGACACTTCGGGGGACACAGCCAGGAAACAGTGGAACACAGCGTGGGACACAGCGAGGACACATCGGGACACAGCGGGACACAGTGGGACACAGCGGGGGACACAGCGGGGACACAGCAGGACACAGCGGGGGAAACAGCGAGGACACAGCGGGACACAGCGCGACACATCCGGGGACAAAGTGGTAGACAGCGGGTGACACAGCGAGGACACAGCGGGACACAGGGGAACAGAGCGGGGGATAGAGCAGGACACACAAGGACAGAGCGGGGACACAGCGGGACACAGCGGGACACAGCGGTCACAGCGGGGGACACAGCGAGGACACAGCGGGACACAGCGGGGGACACAGCGGGACACAGCGGGACACAGCGGGACACAGCGGGACAGAGCGGGGACACAGCTGGACACAGCGGGCCACCACAGGACAGAGCAGCACACAGCTGGACACAGCGGTGACACTGCGGGGACACAGCGGGACACAGCGGGGGACACAGCGGGGACACAGGAGGACACAGCGGGGGACACAGCGAGGACACAGCGGGACACAGCGTGACACAGCGGGGGACAAAGCGGTAGACAGTGGGGGACACAACGAGGACACAGCGGGACATAGCAGGAACACAGAGGGGACACTGCGGGGACACAGCTGGGGACACAGCGGGACACAGCGGGACACAGCTGGGGACACAGCGGGACACAGTGGGGGACACAACGGGACACAGCGGGGGACACAGCGGGACACAGGATGTCACAGCGGGGTCACAGCAGTGGACACAGCGGGACACAGCGGGGGACACAGCGGGACACAGCTGGGGGACACAGCGGGACACAGCGGGGGACACAGCAGGGGACACATCGAGACACAGTGGGGGACACAGCGGGACACAGCGGGAACAAAGCTGGACACAGCGGGGTACACAGCGGGACACAGCGTGGTACACAGTGGAGGATACAGCGGGACACAGTGGGGAACACAGCGAGGACAGAGCTGTGCTGGGGAGAGAGCGTGACAGAGTGGGACACAGCGGGACACAGCTGGACACAGCAGGGACACAGAGGGGGACAAAGCGGAACACAGCAGGACACAGTGGGGGCCAAAGCGGAACACAGCGGGACACAGTTGGGGACACAGCGGGACCAAGCGGGAGACACAGTGGAGGACACAGCGGGACACAGTGGGGAACACAGCGAGGACACAGCGGGACACAGCGTCGGTACAGCGGGGACACAGCGGGACACAGCGAGGTACACAGCTGGGGACACAACGGGACACAGCGGGGACACAGCTGGACACTGCGGGGGACACAGCGGGACACAGCGGGGGACACAGCGGGACACAGCGTGGTACACAGCGGAACACAGCGGGGTACACAGCGGGGGACACAACGGGACACAGCGGGGGACACAGCAGGGGACACATCGGGACACAGTGGGGGACACAGTGGGACACAGCGGGAACACAGCTGGACACAGCGGGGTACACAGCGGGACACAATGAGGACACAGCGGGGACACAGCCGGGACACAGGGAGGACACAGCGGGACACAGAGGTACACAGTGGGTACAAAGCTTGAGACACAGGGGGGGACACAGCACGACACAGAGGAGTACACAGAGGGACACAGCGGGGACACAGCGGAGACACCGCGGGACACCTCGGGGACACAACCGGACACAGCGGGGACACAGCATTGGTCACAGCGGGGCACAGCGGGGGACACAGCCAGACACAGCAGGGGACACAGCAGGGGACACAGAAGGACACAGCGGGGACACAGCTGGACACTTCGGGGGACACAGCGGGACACAGCGTGGTACACAGCGGAACACAGTGGGGGACACAGCGGGGGACACAACGGGACACAGCGGGTGACTCAGAGGGAAACAGAGTGACACAGCGAAGACAATGCGGGGGATACAGCGTGGACACAGCTGGTGACACAGCAGGACACAGCAGGGGATACAGCGGGACACTGTGGGTGACACAGGGTGGGACAATGTGGGACACTGCATGGGACTCAGTCAAGGACACATTGTGACACAGCGTGGGACATAGCAGGACTCTGCTGGGGACAGAGTGTGACAGAGTGGGGACACAGCGGGACACAGCTGG
>NW_012297778.1:0-1813 GCF_000151885.1 Dipodomys ordii | reverse complement strand
ACAGCGGGACACCAGTGGGGGGACACAGCGGGGAGCCACAGCGGGACACCAGCGGGTCACAGCGGGGGAACACAGCGGGGACACTGCGGGACACAGCGGGACACAGCTGGGGACACAGCGGGTACACAGTGGGACACAGCGGGGGACACAGCGAGGACACATTGGGACACAGCGGGGGTCACAGCAGTACACAACGGGACACAGTGGGACACAGCGGGGACACAGCAGGGACACAGCGAGGACACAGCGGGAAACAGCGGGACACAGTGGGGGACAAAGCGGGAGACAGCGCCCGACACAGCGAGGACACAGAGGGACACAGCGGCGACACACAGGGGTCTCATCGGGGGACACAGCGGGGGAAAAAGAGGGACAACACGGGACACAGTGTGACACAGAGGGACACAGCGGGGACACTGCGGGGACACAGCAGGACAAAGCTGGGGACACAACGGGACACAGCGGGACACAGGGGGGGACAAGGCAGGGGACAGAGGAGACAGAGAGGGGCCACAGTGGGACACAGCGGTGACACACCTGGACACAGCGGGGTACACAGCGGGACACAGCGGGCACACAGTGGGGACACAGCGGGACACAGTGGGACACAGCGGAGACACAGCCGGACACAGTGGGGGACACAGCGGGACACAACGGGGAGAGCTGGGGACACAACGGGACACAGCAGAGGACACAGCGAGGACAAAGCGGGACACAGCGGGGACACTGCGGGAACATAGCGGGAGACAGCGGGGTACACAGCGGGACACAGCGGGACACAGCTCTGGACACACCAGAACACAGCGGTACATAGCGGGGGACAAATCGGGAGACAGTGGGGGACACAGTGAGGACACAGCAGGACACAGCGGAGACAGAGAGGGGACTCAGCAGGGGACACAGCGGGGGACAAAGCGTTACACAGCGGGGGACAAATCGGGAGACAGTGGGGGACACAGTGAGGACACAGCAGGACACAGCGGAGACAGAGAGGGGACTCAGCAGGGGACACAGCGGGGGACAAAGCGTTACACAGCGTGGTACACAGCTGTGGACAAACGGGACACAGTGGGGGCACAGCGGGACACAGCGAGACACAGTGGACACAGCGGGGACAAAGCGTGAGACACAGCAGGGGACAGAGGGGAAGCCAGCGGGGGACCCAGCGAGGACACAGCGGGACACAGCGGGACACAGCGGGGGACACAGCGGGACACAGAGGGGGACACAGAGGGGTACACAGCGGGACACAGCGGGGAACACAGCGAGGACACAACGGGACACAGCGGGACACAGCGTCGATGCAGCGGGGACATAGCAGAACACAGCGGGCTACACAGCTGGGGTCACAACGGGACACAGCGGGGGACACAGCGAGGACACAGCGGAACACAGCGTGGGACACAGCGGGGACAAAGGGAGAACACAGCGGGACACAGCGGGACAAAGCGAGGACACATTGGGACACAGTGGGGACACAGCGGGACTCAGCGGGGGACACAGCAGTACACAGCGGGACACAGCGGGACACAGCGGGGACAGAGCAGGCACACAGCAGGGACACAGCGGGACACAGTGTGGGACACAGAGGTGTACACAGCGGGACACAGCGGGGAACACAGCGAGGACACAGCGGAACACAGCGTGGGACACAGCGAGGACACAGCAGGACACAGTGGGGGACACAGCGGGACACAGCGGGGGACACAGGGAGGACACAGCGGGACTCAGTGGGACTCAGTGTCGATACAGCGGGGACACAGCGGGGTACACAGCTGGGGATACAACGGGACACAACAGGGGACACAGCGAG
>NW_012297777.1:0-4209 GCF_000151885.1 Dipodomys ordii | reverse complement strand
GAAATAGTAGAATAAGCAGAAGCAGAAGCTCAGGACAAGCAGAGGAACTAGAAGGAGAAGGCGAAAGAGAAGGATTAGGAGTAGGAGAAGCAAAAGGATAAGCAGAAGCAGAAAGAGACGCAGAAGGAGAAGCAGCACGAGAAGTAGGAGAAGCAGGAGAAGCAGAAGCAAGAGAAGCAGAAGAAACAGAAGACGCAGAAGCAGAATGAGAAGCAGAAGGAGAAATTGAAGCAGAAGGAGAAGGAGAAGCAGAAGGAGAAGCTGAAGAAGGAGAAGGAGAAGGAGAAGCAGAAAGAGAAGCAGAAAGAGAAGCAGAAAGAGAAGCACAACGAGAAGCAGGAGAAGCAGAAGCAGGAGAAGCAGAAGCAGAAGAAACATAAGAAGGAGAAGAAGCAGAAGCAGAAGGAGAAGCAGAAACAGAAGGAAAAGCAGAAATAGAAGCAGGAGCAGCAGAAGAAGCAGCAGCAGGAGAAGCAGAAGCAGAAGAAGCCGAAGAAACAGCAGCAGAACCTGAAGCATAAGGAGATACAGGAGAAGCAGAAGAAGCAGAATCTGGAGAAGCAGAAGGAGAAGCAGAAGCAGAAAGAGAAGCAAAAGCAGAAGGAGAAGCATAAGGAGAAGCAGAAGAAACAGAAGAAGCAGAGGCAGTAGCAGAAGATGTAGAAGCAGAAGGAGAAGCAGAAGGAAAAGCAGAAGAACGAGAAGGAGAAGGAGAAGCAGAAGGAGAAGCAGAAAGAGAAGCAGAAGAAGGAGCAGGAGAAGGAAAAGCAGCAGGAGAAGCAGAAAGAGAAGCAGAAGGAGAAGCAGGAGATGCAGAAACAGGAGAAGCAGAAGCAGAAGAAACAGGAGAAGGACAAGAAGCAGAAGCAGAAGGAGAAGCAGAAACAGAAGGAGAAGCAGAAAGAGAAGGAGGGAAAGCAGAAGAAGCACAAGCAGGAGAAGCAGAAGCATAAGAATACGAAGAAGCCGAAGCAGAACCTGAAGCAGAAGGAGAAGCAGGAGAAGCAGAAGAAGCAGAATCTGGAGAAGCAGAATGAGACGCAGAAGGAGAAGCAGAAGCAGAAAGAGAATCAAAAGCAGAAGGAGAAGCAGAAGAAACAGAAGAAGTAGAAGCAGTAGCAGGTGTAGCAGAAGCAGAAGGAAAAGCAGAAAAACAGGAAGGAGAAGGAGAAACAGAAGGAGAAGTAGAAGGAGAAGCAGAAAGAGAAGCAGGTAAAGCAGAAGAAGAAGAAGCAGAAGGAGAATCAGAAGGAGAAGCAGGAGAAGCAGAAGAAGCAGAATCTGGAGAAGCAGAAGGAGAAGCAGAAGCAGAAAGAGAAGCAAAAGCAGAAGGAGAAGAAGAAGAAACAGAAGAAGCAGAGGCAGTAGCAGAAGAAGCAGAAGATTCAGAAGCAGAAGAAGAAGCAGAAGGAAAAGCAGAAGAACTAGAAGGAGAAGGAGAAGGAGAAACAGGAGTAGAAGCAGAAAGAGAAGCAGAAGAAGGAGCAGTAGAAAGAAAAGCAGCAGGAGAAACAGAAAGAGCAGCAGAAGGAGAAGCAGGAAATTCAGAAACAGGAGAAGAACAAGCAGAAGAAACAGGAGAAGGACAAGAAGCAGAAGCAGAAGGAGAAGCAGAAAGAGAAGGAGGGGAAGCAGAAGAAGCAGAAGCAGGAGAAGCAGAAGCATAAGAATCCGAAGAAGCAGAAGCAGAACCTGAAGCAGAAGGAGAAGCAGGAGAAGCAGATGAATCAGAATCTGGAGAAGCAGAAGGAGAAGCAGAAGCAGAAAGAGAATCAAAAGCAGAAGGAGAAGCAGAAGAAACAGAAGAAGAAGAAGCAGTAGCAGTTGTAGCAGAAGCAGTAGGAAAAGCAGAAGGAAAAGCAGAAGAACAAGAAGGAGAAGGAGAAACAGAAGGAGAAACAGAAGGAGAAGCAGAAAGAGAAGCAGGTAAAGCAGAAGAAGAAGAAGCAGAAGGAGAATCAGAAGGAGAAGCAGAAGAAGGAGAAGGAGAAGCAGAAGCAGAAGATGCAGAAGGAGAAGCAGAAGAAGCAGAAGCAGAAGGAGAAGCAGGAAAAGCAGAAGAAGCAGAAGCAAAAGGAGAAGCAAAAGAAGGAGAAGGAGAAGCAGAGGCAGAAGAAGAAGCATAAGGCCAAGCACAAGCAGAAGGAGATGCAGAAGGAGAAGCAGGAGAAGCAGTAGAAGCAGAAGCTGAAGGAGAAGCAGAAGTAGGAGAAGGAGAAGGAGGAGAAGAAGAAGCAGAAGGAGAAGCAGAAAGAGAAGTAGGAGGAGGACAAGAAGCAGAAGCAGGAGAAGCCGAAAGAGAAGAAGCAGAAACAGAAGCAGAAGCAGAAGGAGAAGCAGCAGAAGAAGTAGAACAAGAAATTCAGGCAGCAGAAACAGAAGAAGCAGAAGCAGAAGGAGAAGCAAAAAGAGAAGCAGAAGGGGAAGTAGAAAAAACAGCAGAAGAAGCAGAAAAACAAGCAGGAGAAGCAGAAGCAGGAAGAGAAGTAGAAGCAGAAGAAGAAGAAGAAGAAGCAGTAGAAGCATAAGAAGCATAAGCAGGAGAAGCAGAAGCAGAAGAAAAAGAAGAAGCATAAGAAACAGAAGCAGAGGGAGAAACAGAAGAAGGAGAAGGAGCAGCAGAAGGTGAAGCAGAAGGAGATGCAGAAGCAGAAAGAGAAGCAGAAATAGAAGGAGAAGAAGAAGGAGAAGTTGGAGAATCAGAAGAAGCAGAAGCAGAAAGAGCAGCAGAAGAAGGAGAAGGAGAAGCAGAAGGAGAAGCACAAGCAGGAGAAGCAGAAGAAGCAGAAGCGGGAGAAGCAGAAGAAGAAGAAGAAGAAGAAGAAGAAGAAGAAGAAACAGAAGAAGGAGAAGGAGCAGAAGGAGAAGCAGAAGCAGAAGGAGAAGCAGAAAGAGAAGCAGAAGAAGCAGTAGCAGGAGAAGCAGGAGAAACAGAAGCAGAAGAAACAGAAGAAGCCGAAGAATCAGAAGGAGAAGCAGCAGAAGCTGGAAAAGCAGAAGCAGAAGAAACCGAACAAGCAGAAGAAGCAGAAGCAGAACGAGAAGCAGAAGAGGGAGAAAGAGAAGGATTAGGAGTAGGAGGAGCAGAAGGAGAATCAGAAGCAGAAAGAGAAGCAGAAGGAGAAGCACAAGGAGAAACAGAAGAAGAAGCAGGAGAAGCAGAAGCAGAAAGAGAAGCACAAGAAGGATGAATTGAAGGAGAAGGAGAATGAGACGGAGAAGCAGAAAGAGAAGTAAGAGAAGCAGAAGAAGAAGAAGCAGGAGAAGCAGAAAAAGAAGAAACAGAAAAAGCAGAAGAAGCAGAAGAAGAAGCAGCAGGAGAAGCAGAAGAAGAAGAAGGAGAAGGAGAAAGAGAAGGATTAGGAGTAGGAGAAACAAAGGATAAGCAGAAGCAGAAAGAGAAGGAGAAGGAGAAGCAGGAGAAGCAGAAGAAGCAGAAGCAGGAGAAGCAGAAGCACAATGAAAAGCAGAAGAAGGAGAAATTGAAACAGAACAAGCAGAAGAAGCAGTAGCAGAAGCAGAACGAGAAGCAGAAGAAGAAGAAGGAAAAGGAGAAAGAGTAGGATTAGGAGTAGGAAGAGCAGAAGGAGAATCAGAAGCAGAAGGAGCAGCAGAAGGAGAAGCAGAAGCAGAAGAAGATGCAGAAGGAGAAGCAGAAGAAGCAAAAGCGGAAGAAGAAGCAGAAGTAGCAGAAGGAGAAGGAGAAGGAAGGGCAGCAGAAGCAATAGGAGAAGCAGAAGGAGAAGCAGAAGCAGAATGACAAGCAGAAAGAGAAGCAGTAGAAGCAGAAGAAGCAGGAAAGGCAGAAGCAGACGAAAGAGAAGAAGAAGAAGAAGAAGAAGAAGAAGAAGAAGAAGAAGAAGAAGAAGAAGAAGAAGAAGAAGAAGAAGAAGAAGAAGAAGAAGAAGAAGAAGAAGAAGAAGAAGAAGAAGCATAAGCATAAGCATAAGGAGAAGCATAAGGAGAAGCATAAGGAGAAGCATAAGGAGAAGCATAAGGAGAAGCAGTAGAAGCAGAAGAAGCAGAAGCAGGAGAAGCAAAAGCAGAAGAAAAAGAATAAGCAAAAGAAGCAGAAGTGGAAGCACTGGGAGAAGCAGAAGCAGAAGGAGAAGGAGCAGCAGAAGGAGAAGCAGAAGCAGAAAGAGAAGCAGAAACAGAAGGACAACAAATGGAGAAGCAGGAGAATCAGAAGAAGCAGAAGTAGAATCA
>NW_012297776.1:0-4209 GCF_000151885.1 Dipodomys ordii | reverse complement strand
GGAGAAGCAGAAGAAGAGATGAGAAGCAGAAGCAGAAGAAGATGCAGAACGAGAAGCAGAGAAGCAGAAGAAGCAGAAGCAGAAGGAGAAGCAGAAAAGCAGAAGAAGCAGAAGCAAAAGAAGGAGAAGCAGAAGCAGAAGAAGTAGCATAAGGACAAGCACAAGCAGAAGGAGATGCAGAAGGAGAAGCAGGAGAAGCAGAAGAAGCAGAAGCTGAAGGAGAAGCAGAAGTAGGAGAAGGAGAAGGAGGAGAAGCAGAAAAAGAAGGAGAAGCAGAAGCGGAATGAGAGGCAGAAAGAGAAGCAGGAGATGCACAAGAAGCAGAAGCAGGAGAAGCCGAAAGAGAAGAAGCAGAAGAAGCAGAAACAGAAGCAGAAGTAGAAGCAGAAGCAGAAGGAGAAGCAGCAGAAGAAGTAGAACCAGAAATTCAGGCAGGAGAAACAGAAGAAGCAGAAGCAGAAAGAGAAGCAAAAAGAGAAGCAGAAGGAGAAGCAGAAGAAGCAGCAGAAGGAGAAGCAACAGAAGAAGCAGAAAAACAAGCAGGAGAAGCAGAAGCAGAAAGAGAAGTAGAAGCAGAAGAAGCAGAACCAGAAGAAGAAGCAGTAGAAGCATAAGAAGTAGAAGCAGGAGAAGCAGAAGCAGAATAACAAGAAGAAGCATAAGAAGCAGAAGCAGAAGCAGAGGGAGAAACAGAAGAAGGAGAAGGAGCAGCAGAAGGTGAAGCAGAAGGAGATGGAGAAGCAGAAAGAGAAGCAGAAACAGAAGGAAAAGAAGAAGGAATAGTTGGAGAATCAGAAGAAGCAGAAGCAGAAAGAGAAGCAGAAGAAGGAGAAGGAGAAGCAGAAGCAGAGGAAAGGAAGGAGAAGCAGAAGAAGCAGAAGCGGGAGAAGCAGAAGAAGAAGAAGAAACAGAAGAAGGAGAAGGAGCAGAAGGAGAAGCAGAAGCAGAAGGAGAAGCAGAAAGAGAAGGAGAAGAAGCAGTAGCAGGAGAAGCAGAAGCAGAAGAAAGAGAAAAGCTGAAGAAGCAGAAGCAGGACCAGAAGCAGAAGAAACAGAACAAGCAGAAGAAGCAGTAGCAGAAGCAGAACGAGAAGCAGAAGAAGAAGAAGGAGAAGGAGAAAGAGAAGGATTAGGAGTAGGAAGAGCAGAAGGAGAATCAGAAGCAAAACGAGAAGCAGAAGGAGCAGCAGAAGGAGAAGCAGAAGGAGAAGCAGAAGGAGAAGCAGAAGAAGGAGAAGCAGAACCAGAAGAAGCAGCAGAAGGAGAAGCAGAAGAAGATGCAGAAGGAGAAGCATAAGCTGAAGGAGAAGCAGAAGTAGGAGAAGGAGAAGGAGAAGGAAGGTCAGCAGAAGCAATAGGAGAAGCAGAAGGAGAAGCAGAAGCAGAATGAGAAGCAGAAAGAGAAGCAGTAGAAGCAGAAGAAGCAGGAAAGGCAGAAGAGGACGAAAGAGAAGAAGAAGAAGAGGAAGAAGAAGAAGAAGAAGAAGAAGAAGAAGAAGAAGAAGAAGAAGAAGAAGAAGAAGAAGAAGAAGAAGAAGAAGAAGAAGAAGAAGAAACATAAGGAGAAGAAGAAGGAGAAGCATAAGGAGAAGCATAAGGAGAAGCAGTGGAAGCAGAAGAAGCAGAAGCAGGAGAAGCAGAAGCAGAAGAAAAAGAATAAGCAAAAGAAGCAGAAGCAGAAGCAGCAGGAGAAGCAGAAGAAGAAGACGGAGAAGCCAAGAGAGAAGGATTAGGAGTAGGAGAAGCAAAAGGATAAGCAGAAGCAGAAAGAGACGCAGAAGGAAAAGCAGCACGAGAAGTAGGAGAAGCAGGAGAAGCAGAAGCAGGAGAAGCAGAAGAAACAGAAGACGCAGAAGCAGAAGGAGAAATTGAAGCAGGAGCAGAAGGAGAAGCAGAACCAGAAGGAGAAGCAGAACAATGAGAAGGAGAAGCAGAAAGAAAAGCAGAAAGAGAAGCAGAACGAGAAGCAGGAGAAGCAGAAGCAGAAGAAACAGAAGGAGAAGAAGCAGAAGCAGAAGGAGAAGCAGAAACAGAAGGAGAAGCAGAAAGAGAAGGAGGGGAAGCAGAAGAAGCAGAAGCAGGAGAAGCAGACGCATAAGAATCCGAAGAAGCAGAAGCAGAACCTGAAGCAGACGGAGAAGCAGAAGAAGCAGAATCTGGAGAAGCAGAAGGAAAAGCAGAAGCAGAAAGAGAAGCAAAAGCAGAAGGAGAAGCAGAAGGAGAACAGAAGAAACAGAAGCAGTAACAGAAGAAGCTGAAGATGTAGAAGCAGAAAAAGAAGCACAAGAAATAGCAGAAGAACGAGAAGGAGAAGGAGAAACAGAAGGAGAAGCAGACGGAGAAGCAGAAAGAGAATCAGGAAAAGCAGAAGGAGCAGAAGCAGACGGAGAAGCAGGAGAAGGAGAAGGAGAAGCAGAAGCAGAAGAAGAAGCACAAGGAAAAGCACAAGCAGAAGGAGAGGCAGAAGGAGTAGCCGGAGAAGGAGAAGAAGCAGAAGCAGAAGGAGAAGAACTAAAGAGAAGAAGCAGAAGCTGAAGAAGCAGAAGTAGGAAGAGAAGCCGACGAAGAGAAGCAGAACGAGAAGCAGGAGAAGCAGAAGCGGGAGAAGCAGAAGAAGAAGAAACAGAAGGAGAAGGAGCATAAGCCTAAGGAGAAGCAGAAGCAGAAGCAGAAAGAGAAGCAGGAAAAGCAGAAAAAGCAGAAGCAGGAGAAGCAGAAGCAGAAGAAACAGGAGAAGGACAAGAAGCAGAAGCAGAAGGAGAAGCAGAAACAGAAGGAGAAGTAGAAAGAGAAGGAGGGGAAGCAGAAGAAGGAGAAGCAGGAGAATCAGAAGCATAAGAATCCGAAGAATCAGAAGCAGAACCTGAAGCAGAAGGAGAAGCAGAAGAAGCAGAATCTGGAGAGGCAGAATGAGAAGCTGAAGGAGAAGCAGAAGCAGAAAGAGAATCAAAAGCAGAAGAAACAGAAGAAGCAGAAGCAGTAGCAGTTGCAGCAGAAGGAAAAGCAGGAGAACAAGAAGGAGAAAGAGAAACAGAAGGAGAAGGAGAAGGAGAAGCAGAAGGAGAAGCAGAAGAAGCAGAAGGAGAAACAGAAGCAGAAGAAGAAGCACAAGGAGAAGCAGAAGCAGAAGAAGATGCATAAGGAGAAGCAGGAGAAGCAGAAGAAGCAAAAGCAGAAGGAGAAGTAGAAGTAGGAGAAGGAGAAGGAAGAGACGCAGAAGCAATAGGAGAAGCAGAAGGAGAAGCAGAAGCAGAATGAGAAGAAGAAAGAGAAGGAGTGGAAGCAGAAGAAGCAGGAAAAGAAGAAGCAGAATAAAGAGAAGAAGAAGAAGAAGAAGAAGAAGAAGAAGAAAAAGAAGAAGAAGAAGAAGAAGAAGAAGAAGAAGAAGAAGAAGAAGAAGAAGAAGAAGAAGAAGAAGAAGAAGAAGAAGAAGAAGAAGAAGAAGCAGAAGAAGCAGAAGCAGGAGAAGCAGAAACAGAAGAAAAAGAATAAGCATAAGAAGCAGAATCAGAGGGAGAAGCAGAAGAAGGACAAGGAGCAGCAGAAGGAGAAGCAGAAGGAGAATCAGAAGGAGAAGCAGAAGAAGGAGAAGCAGAAGCAGAAGAAGAAGCAGAAGCAGAAGCAAAAGCAGAAGAAGATGCAGAAGGAGAAGCCGGAGAACCAGAATAAGCAGAAGCAGAAGGAGAAGCAGAAGTAGGAGAAGGAGAAGGAGAAGGAAGGGCAGCAGAATCAATAGGAGAAGCAGAAGGAGAAGCAGAAGTAGAATGAGAAGCAGAAAGAGAAGCATTAGAAGCAGAAGAAGCAGGAAAAGCAGAAGCAGAAGAAAGAGAAGAAGAAGAAGAAGAAGAAGAAGAAGAAGAAGAAGAAGAAGAAGAAGAAGAAGAAGAAGAAGAAGAAGAAGAAGAAGAAGAAGAAGAACAAGAACAAGAACAAGAACAAGAACAAGAAGAACAAGAAGAACAAGAAGAACAAGAAGCATAAGGAGAAGCATAAGGAGGAGCATAAGGAGGAGCAGTAGAAGCAGAAGAAGCAGAAGCAGGAGAAGCAGAAGAAAAAGAATAAGCAAAAGAAGCAGAAGCAGAAGCAGTGGGATAATCAGAAGAAGGAGAAGGAGCAGCAGAAAGAGAAGCAGAAGCAGAAACAGAAGCAGAAACAGAAGGAGAACAAGAAGGAGAAGTAGGAAAACTGAAGAAGCTGAAGTAGAAGTGAT
>NW_012297775.1:0-4210 GCF_000151885.1 Dipodomys ordii | reverse complement strand
TCACTGGGTCCCCCGCTGTGTCCCACTGTGTTCCGCTGTCTCCCGCTCTGTCTTCTCGCTGTGTCTCACGATTTGTCCTTGCTTTGTCCCACTGTGTCCCGCTGTGTCCCGCTGTGTCCCGCTGTGTCCCCACTGTGTCCCGTGGTGTCCACAGCTGTGTAACACGCTGTGTAATGCTGTGTACCCGCTGTATCGACGCTGTGTCCCGCTGGGTCCCGCTGTGTCCTCGCTGTGTTCCCCGCTGTGTCCCGCTGTGTACCCCTCTGTGTCCCCTGCTGTGTCCCGCATTGTCCCGCTGTGTACTGCTGTGTCGCCTGCTGAGTCCCGCTGTGTCCCCAATGTGTCCCAATGTGTCCTCGCTGTGTCCCCCGCTGTGTCCCACTGTGTCCCAACTGTGTCCCCCGCTGTGTCCCGCTGTGTCCTGCTGTCTCCCCCTCTGTGTCCGCCGCTGTGTCCCTCTGTGTCCCCCGCTTTGTCACCGCTGTGTCCCGTTGTGTCCTCGCTGTGTCCCCCTCTGTCTCCCGCTCTGTCCCCTGCTGTGTCTCACGCTTTCTCCCCGCTGTGTCCAACTGTGTCCCGCTGTGTCCCGCTGTGCCCCCACTGTGTCCCGTTGTGTCCACAGCTGTGTACCACGCTGTGTAACGCTGTGTCCCCGCTGTATCTACGCTGTGTCCCGCTGGGTCCCGCTGGGTCCTCGCATTGTTCCCCGCAGTGTCCCACTGTGTCCCCGCTGTGTCCCCCGCTCTGTCCTCTCTGTGTCCCCCAATATATCCCGCTGTGTCCTCGATGGGTCCCCCGCTGTGTCCCGCTGTGTCACACTGTGTCCCATGGTGTCCTGCTGTGTCTTTGCTGTGTCCCCCGCTGTCCCCCACTTTGTCCCTAGCTGTGTCCCGCTGTGTCCCGCTGTTTCCTCGCTGTGTCTCCCCCTGTGTGCTGTTGTGTCCCCAGCTGTGTACCCCGTTGTGTCCCGCTGTGTCCCCGCTGTATCAACGCTGTGTCCCGCTGTGTCCTTGCTGTGTACCGCTCTGTACCCCTCTGTGTCCCCCGCTGTGTCCCGCTGTGTCCCGCTGTGTACTGCTGTGTCCCCCACTGAGTCCCGCTGTGTCCACCCTGTGACCCCCGCTTTGTCTCTCTTTGTCCCGCTGTGTCCTCGCTGTGTTCCCCGCTGTGTCCCGCTGTGTCCCCCACTGTGTCCCCCGCGGTGTCCCGCTGTGTCCCCCGCTTTGTGCCCGCTGTGTCCCGCTGTGTCCCAAGCTGTGTCCCGCTGTGTCCCGCTGTGTACCCCGCTGTGTCCCGCTATGTTCCCGCAGTGTCCCCGCTGTGTCCTGCTGTGTCCCACTGTGTCCTCGCTGTGTCCCCCGCTGTGTCCCGTTGTGTCCCCAGCTGTGTACCCAGCTGTGTACCGCTGTGTCCCCGCTGTTTCGATGCTGTGTCTTGCTGTGTCCCACTGTGTCCTCGCTGTGTCCCCCACTGTGTCCCGCTTTGTCCCCCGCTGTGTCCCCAGCTGAGTCCCCGCTGTGACCCCGCTGTGTCCCGCTGTGTCCTCGTTGTGTCCCCCGCTGTCTCCCGCTCTGTCCCCTGCTGTGTCTCACGCTTTATCCCGTCTGTGTCCCACTCTGTCCCGCTGTGTCCCGCTGTGTCCACCACTGTGTCCCTTTGTGTCCCCAGCTGTGTAACCCGCTGTGTAATGCTGTGAATCCCGCTGTATCAAGGCTGTCTACGCTGGGTCCCGCTGGGTCCTTGCTCTGTTATTCGTGGTGTCCCCCTCTGTCCCCCACTGTGTCCCCTGCTCTGTCCTACTGTGTCCCCCGCTGTGTCCCGTTTTGTCCCGCTGTGTCCCCCACTGTGTCCCTGCTGTGTCCCTGCTGTGTCCCAGCTGTGTCACCCTGTGTCCTGCTGTGTCCCGTTGTGTCCCGCTGTAACCCTGCTGAGTCCCCCTGTGTCCCCGCTGCGTCCTGTTGTGTCGTCGCTCTGTCCTCCGCTGTGTCCCGCTGTGTCCTCTGCTGTGTCCCGCTGTGTCACTCTGTGTCCCGCTGTATCCCGCTGTGACCCCGCTGAGTCCCCGCTGTGTCCCCTGCTGTCTCCCACTCTGTCCCCCGCTGTGTCTCACACTTTGTCCCCGCTGTGTCCCACTGTGTCCCGCTGTGTCCCGCTGTGCCCACACTGTGTCCTGTTGTGTCCACAGCTGTGTACCACGCTGTGTAACGCTGTGTCCCCGCTGTATCTACGCTGTTCCTCGCTGTGTCCCGCTGTGTCCCCCGCTGTGGCCCCTGCTGTGTCCCACTGTGTCCTCACTGTGTCCTCCTCTGTGTCCCGCTGTGTCCCCCGCTATGTCCCGCTGTGTCCCGCTGTGTCCCCCGCTTTGTCCCGCTGTGTCGACGGAGTGTTCCCTCTGTGTCCTGCTGTGTCACACTGTGTCCCATGGTGTCCCGCTTTTCCCCCCGCTGTTTCCCCCGCTGAGTCCCCTTTGTGTCCCCATTGTGTCCCGCTGTGTCCCGCTGTGTCCTAGCTGTGTCCCCCGCTGTGTCCCGCTGTATCCCCGCTGTGTCCCAAGCTGTGTCACGCTGTGTCCCGCTGTGTACCCGCTGTGTCCCGCTATGTTCCCGCAGTGTCCCCGCTGTGTCCTGCTGTGTCCCACTGTGTCCTCGCTGTGTCCCCCGCTGTGTCCCGTTGTGTCCCCAGCTGTGTACCCCGCTGTGTACCGCTGTGTCCCTGCTGTTTCGATGCTGTGTCTTGCTGTGTCCCACTGTGTCCTCGCTGTGTCCCCCACTGTGTTCTGCTGTGTCACCCGCTGTGTCCCGCTGTGTCCCCCGCTGTGTCCCGCTGTGTCCCCGAAGGGTCACCGCTGTTTCGCGCTGTGTCCCGCTGTGTTCCGTGGTGTCCCGCTTTGTCCCCCGCTGTGTCCCCAGCTGAGTCCCCGCTGTGTCCCCACTGTGTCCCGCTGTGTCCTCGCTGTGTCCCCTGCTGTCTCCCGCTCTGTCCCCCGCTGTGTCTCACGCTTTATCCCGTCTGTGTCCCACTCTGTCCCGCTGTGTCCCGCTGTGTCCACCACTGTGTCCCTTTGTGTCCCCAGCTGTGTAACCCGCTGTGTAACGCTGTGAATCCCGCTGTATCGAGGCTGTGTCCCGCTGGGTCCCGCTGTGTCCTTGCTCTGTTATTCGTGGTGTCCCCCTCTGTCCCCCGCTGTGTCCCCCGCTCTGTCCTACTGTGTCTCCCGCTGTGTCCTATTGTGTCCTATTGTGTCACGTGGTGTCCCGCTTTTTTCCCACTATGTCCCCTGCTGAGTCCCCTCTGTGTCCCCGCTGTGTCCAGCTGTGTCCTCGCTGTGTCCTCCGCTGTCTCCTGCTTTGTCCCACGCTGTGTCCAACTGTGTCCCAATGTGTCCCTGCAGTGTCCCCCGCTGTGTCCTGCTGTGTCCCCCGCTGTGTCCTGCTGGGTCCCGCTGTGTCCCGCTGTGTCACCCGCTGTGTCCCCGCTGTGTCCCGCTGTGTCCCCCGCTGTGTCCCGCTGTGTCCCGCTGTGTCCCCCGCTGTGTCCCCCGCTGTGTCCCGCTGTGTCCCCCGCTGTGTCCTGCTGTGTCCACTGCTGTGACCCCGTTGTGCCTTGCTGTGTCCCGCTGTGTCCCCCACTATACCCCGCTGTGTCCTTGCTGTGTCCCTCTGTGTCCCGCTGTGTCCCCCAGTGTCCCCATCTGTGTCCCGCTGTGTCACCACTGTGTCCCGCTGTGTCCTCGCTGTGTCCTCTCTGTGTTTCCCACCGTGTCCCGCTGTGTCCCCCGCTGTGTCCCTTGCTGTGTCCCCCGCTGTGTCCTGCTGTGTCCCCCGCTGTGTCCTTGCTGTGTCCCCGCTGGGTCCCGCTGTGTCCCGCAGTGTCCCCCGCTGAGTCCCGCTGTGTCACCGCTGTGTCCCGCTCTGTCCCCGCTCTATCGACGCTGTGTCCCGCTGTGTCCCGCTGTGTACCCCGCTGTGTCCCGCTTTGTCACCGCTGGGTCCCGCTGTGTCCTCTATGTGTCCCCTGCTGTGTCTTGCTCTGTTCCCCCTGTGTCGCCCACTTTGTCCCAACTGTGCCCCGCTGTGTCCCGCTGTGTCCCGATGTATCCCGCTATGTCCCCCACTATGTCCCGTTGTGTCCCCAGCTGTGTACCCCGCTGTGTCCCGCTGTGTCCTCCGCTGAGTCCCGCTGTGTCACCGCTGTGTCCCGCTCTGTCCCC
>NW_012297774.1:0-4210 GCF_000151885.1 Dipodomys ordii | reverse complement strand
CATCTACATCTTCAGCTTCTTCTGCTACTGCTTCTGTTTCTTCTGTTTCTTCTGCTTCTTCTTCTGATTTTGGTTCTCTCTCGCCTTCTCCATCTTCTTCTTCTGCTTCTCCTGCTGCTTCTGCTTCTGCTTATTCTACTATTTCTCTTTCTGCTTCTGCTTCTCCTTCTGCTTCTGCAGATTCTGCTTCTTCTGCTTCTCCTGCTTCTCCTTCTGCTTCAGGTCTGCTTTTGCTTTTTCGACTTCTTCTGCTTCTGCTTCTCCTGCTGCTGCTTCTTCTGCTTCTCCTGCTTCTCTTTCTGCTTTTCCTTCTGTTTCTGCTTCTCCTTGTGCTTCTGCTTCTTCTCCTTCTTCTGTTTCTTCTGCTTCTGCTTCTCCTGCTTCTGCTTCTCCTGCTTCGGCTTCTCCAGCTTCTCGTTCTGCTTCTCGTTCTGCTTCTCCTTCTCTTTCTCCTTCTTCTGCTTCTCCTTCTGCTTCTGCTTCTCCTTCTGCTTCTGCTTCAATTTCTCCGTCTGCTTCTCATTCTGCTTCTGCCTCTTCTATTTCTTCTGCTTCTCCTGCTTCTGCTTCTCCTGCTTCTCCTACTTGTCTTGCTGCTTCTCCTTCTGCGTCTCTTTCTGCTTCTGCTTATCCTATTGCTTCTCCTACTCCTAATCATTCTCTTTCGCCTTCTCCTTCTTCTTCTTCTGCTTCTCCTGGTGCTTCTGCTTCTGCTTATTCTACTATTTCTGTTTCTTCTGCTTCTGCTTCAGATTGTGCTTCTTCTGTTTCTCCTTCTGCTTCAGATTCTCCTTCTGCTTCTTCGGCTTCTCCTGTTTCTTCTGCTTCTGCTTCTCCTGCTTCTTCTGCTTCTCCTTCTGCTTCTGCTTCTCCTTCTGCTTCTGCTTCTCCTTCTGCTTCTGCTTCTGCTCTTCTCCTTCTTCTGTTTCTTTTGCTTCTGTTTCTTCTGCTTCTTCTTCTTCTGTTTCTTCTGATTCTACTTCTGCTTTTGCTTCTTCTGCTTCTCCTGCTTCTCCTTCTGCATCTTCTTCTGCTTCTGCTTCTCCTTCTGCATCTTCTTCTGCTTCTGCTTCTCCTTCTTCTGCTTCTCCTTCTGCTTCTCCTTCTACTTCTCCTTCTGCTCCTCCTTCTGCTTCTCGTTCTGCTTCTGATTCTCCTTCTGCTCTTCCTACTCCTAATCCTTCTCTTTCTCCTTCTCCTTCTTCTTCTTCTGCTTCTCGTTCTGCTTCTGCTACTGCTTCTTCTGCTTGTTCTGTTCTTCTGCTTCAGGTCCTGCTTCTGCTTCTTCAGCTTCTTCTGTTTCTTGTGCTTCTGCTTCTCCTGCTACTGCTTCTTCTCCTTCTCTTTCTGCTTCTCTTTCTGCTTCTGCTTCTCCTTCTGCTCCTTCTCCTTCTTCTGTTTCTTCTTCTTCTTCTTCTTCTTCTTCTTCTTCTTCTTCTTCTTCTTCTTCTTCTTCTTCTTCTTCTTCTTCTTCTTCTTCTTCTTCTTCTTCTTCTTCTTCTTCTTCTTCTTCTGCTTTTCCCGCTTCTGCTTCTTCTGCTTCTCCTTCCTTTCCTGTGCTTCTGCTTCTCCTTCTCCTTCTTCTGCTTCTCTTTCTGCTTCTGCTTCTTCTGATTCTCCAACTAATCCTTCTTCTTCTCCTTTTCTTTCTGCTTCTCTTTCTGCTTCTCCATCTCCTTCTGCTTCACCTTCTGCTGCTCCTTCTCCTTCTTCTGTTTCTCCCTCTGCTTCTGCTTCTGCTTCTTATGCTTCTTCTTGTTCTTCTGCTTCTGCTTCTCCTGCTTCTGCTTCTTATGCTTCTACTGCTTCTTCTTCTGCTTCTGCTTCTTCTGCTTATACTTCTCTTTCTGCTTCTGCTTCTCCTGCTTGTTTTTCTGCTTCTTCTGCTGCTTCTCATTCTGCTGCTTCTTCTACTTCTCCTTCTGCTTCTCTTTTTGCTTCTCTTTCTGCTTCTGCTTCTTCTGTTTCTCCTGCCTGAATTTCTGGTTCTACTTGTTCTGCTGCTTCTCCTTCTGCTTCTGCTTCTACTTCTGCTTCTGTTTCTGCTTCTTCTGCTTCTTCTCTTTCGGCTTCTCCTGCTTCTGCTTCTTGTGCTTCTCCTGCTTCTCTTTCTCCTTCTCATTCCGCTTCGGCTTCTCCTTCTGCTTCTCCTCCTTCTCCTTCTCCTACTTCTGCTTCTCCTTCAGCTTCTGCTTCTTCTGCTTCTCCTTCTTCTCCTTCTGCATCTCCTTCTGCTTGTGCTTGTCCTTATGCTTCTTCTTCTTCTTCTGCTTCTCCTTCTCCTTCTTTTGTTTCTCCTTTTGCTTCTGCTTCTTCTGCTTTTCCTACTTCTCCTTCTGCTTCTGCTTCTTCTGCTTCTCCTGCTTCTCCTTCTGCATCTTCTTCTGCTTCTGCTTCTCCTTCTCCTTCTTCTGCGTATCCTTCTGATTCTCCTTCTGCTTCTTCTTCTTCTGCTTTACCTGCTTCTCATTCTGCTTCTCCTTCTGTTTCTCCTTCTCCTTCTTGTTCTTCTGCTTTTCCTTTGGCTTCTCCTTCTGTTTCTGCTACAACTGCTACTGCTTCTACTTCTTCTGTTTCTTCTGCTTCTCCTTCTGCTTTTGATTCTCTTTCTGCTTCTGCTTCTCCTTCAGCTTGTCATTCTGCTTCTCCAGATTCTGCTTCTTCTGCTTCTCCTGCTTATCCTTCTGCTTCAGCTTCTGCTTCTTCTTCTTCGGATTCTTATGCTTCTGCTTCTCCTGCTTCTGCTTCTTCTGCTTCCCCTCCTTCTCTATCTGCTTCTCTTTCTGTTTCTGCTTCTCCTTCTTCTGCTGCTTCTTGTCCTTTTCCTGATTCTTTTCCTTCTGCTTCTCCTGTTTATGCATCTCCTGCTTCTCCTTCTGCTGCTCTTTCTGCTTTTCCTGCTGCTTTTCCGTCTCCTGCTCCTTTTTCTGCTTCTCTTTCTGCTTCTCCTTCTGTTTCTCCTACTCCTTCTCCTTCTCGTTCTTCTGCTTTTCCTTGTGCTTCTCCTTCTGCTTCTGCATCTTCTGCTTCTTCTGCTACTGCCTCTGCTTCTTCTGTTTCTTCTGCTTCTCCTTCTGCTTTTGCTTCTCTTTCTGCTTCTGCTTCTCCTTCTGGTTCTCCTTCTTCTTCCCCAGATTCTGCTTCTTCTGCTTCTCCTGCTTCTTCTTCTGCTTCAGGTTCTGCTTCTGCTTCTTCGGCTTCTTCTGCTTCTGCTTCTCCTGCTGCTGCTTCTTCTGCTTCTCCTGCTTCTCTTTCTGCTTTTCCTTCTGTTTCTGCTTCTGCTTCTGTTTCTTCTCCTTCTTCTGTTTCTTCCGCTTCTGCTTCTCCTGCTTCTGCTTCTCCTGCTTCTCATTCTGCTTTTCTTTCTTCTTCTCTTTCGGCTTCTCCTTCTCCTTCTCCTTCTTCTGCTTCTCCTTCTGCTTCTGCTTCTCCTTCTGCTTCTGCTTCTGCTTCAATTTCTCCTTCTGCTTCTCATTCTGCTTCTGCGTCTTCTGTTTCTTCGGCTTCTCCTGCTTCTGCTTCTCCTGCTTCTCCTAATTTTCGTGCTGCTTCTCCTTCTGCGTCTTCTCCTTCTGCGTCTCTTTCTGCTTCTGATTATCCTTTTGCTTCTCCTACTCCTAATCCTTCTCTTTCGAATTCTCCGCCTTCTTCTTCTGCTTCTCCTGCTGCTTTTGCTTCTGCTTATTCTACTATTTCTGTTTCTTCTGCTTCTGCTTCAGATTTTGCTTCTTCTGTTTCTCCTTAAGCTTCAGATTCTGCTTCTGCTTCTTCGGCTTTTCCTGTTTCTTCTGCTTCTGCTTCTCCTGCTTCTTCTGCTTCTCCTGCTTCTCTTTCTGCTTCTCCTTTTGCTTCTGCTTTTCTTTCTGCTTCTGCTTCTGCTCTTCTTCTTCTTCTGTTTGTTTTGATTCTTCTTCTTCTTCTTCTTCTTCTTCTGTTTCTTCTGATTCTACTTCTGCTTCTCCTTCTTCTCCTTCTCTTCCTCTTTTTGCTTCTGCTTCTTCTGCTCCTCCTGCTTCTCCTTCTGCATCTTCTTCTTCTTCGTCTTCTTCTGTTTCTCCTTCTGCTGCTTCTTCTGCTTCTGCTTCTCCTTCTGCTTCTTCTACTTCTCCTTCTTATTCTCCTTCTGCTTCTGCTTCTGTTTCTCCTTCTCCTTCTCGTTCTCCTGCTTTTCCTTCTGCTTCTGCTTCTGCTTCTGCTGCAACTGCTACTG
>NW_012297773.1:0-4210 GCF_000151885.1 Dipodomys ordii | reverse complement strand
CACCATGGTGTGACCTCGCTGTGTTTCTCGCTTTGTCCCGCTGTGTACCCTTCTGTGTCCCCCGCTGTGTCCCGCTGTGTACCCCGCTGTGTCCAGCTGGGTCCTCTCTTTGTCCCTCGCTGTCTCCTGCTTTGTCCCACGCTGTGTCCCGCTGTGACCCGCTGTGTCCTCGCTGTGTCCCCTGCTGTGTCCCGCTGTGTTCCCCGCTGTGACCCGCTGTGTTCCCGCTGTGTCCTCTGTTGTGTCCCGCTGTGTCCTCACTGGGTAGCCCACTGTGTCCCGCTGTGTCCCCCGCTGTCCCCCACTGTGGCCCGCTGTGGCCCGCTGTGGCCCCCGCTTTATCTTGCTGTGTCCCGCAGTGTCCCCGCTGTGTCCCGCTGTGTAACACTGTGTCCCGTGGTGTCCCATTTTGTCCCACGCTGTGTCCCCAGCTGCGTCCCCTCTGTGTCACCGCTGTGTCCCCTCTCTGTCCTCTGCTGTCCCCCGCTGTGTCCCGTGGTGTCCCAGTTTGTCCTTCGCTGTGTCCCCAGGTGAGTCCCCGCTGTGTCCCGCTGTGTCCCCCGCTGTGTCCCCTGCTGTGACCCGCTGTGTCCCGCTGTGTCCCCCGCTGTGTCCCCACTGTGTCCCCTGTGTCCCACTGTGTACCCCGCTCTGTCCAGCTGTGTTCCCGCTGTGTCCACTGCTGTGTCCTGCTGTGTACCCCGCTGTGTCCCGCTATGTTCCCGCAGTTTCCCCGCTGTGTCCCGCTCTGTCCCTGCTGTGTCCTGCTCTGTCCCCCTTTGTCCCCCGCTGTGTCCCGCTAGGTTTCCGCAGTGTCCCCGCTGTGTCCCGCTGTGTCCCACTGTGTCCCGTGGTGTCCCAGTTTGTACTTCGCTGCGTCCCCAGGTGAGTCCCCGCTGTGTCCCGCTGTGTCCCCCACTGGGTCCCGCTGTGTCCCCACAGGGTCACCGTTGTTTCCCGCTGTGACCCGCTGTGTTCCGTGGTGTCCCGCTTTGTCCCCCGATGTGTCCCCGGCTGAGTCCCCGCTGTGTCCCCCTCTTTGTACCGCTGTGTCCGTGCAGTGTCCCCGCTGTGTCCCGCTGAGTCACACTGTCCCGTGGTGTCCTGCTTTGTCCCCCGCTGTGTCCCCCACTGAGTCCCCTCTGTGTCGCAACTGTGTCCCGCTGTGTCCTCGCTGTGTCCCCCGCTGTGTCCCGCTGTGTCCCCCGCTGTGACCCGCTGTGTCCTGCTGTGTCCCCCACTGTGTCCCTGCTGTCTCCCCGGTGTGTCACACTGTTTCCCGCTGTGTACTGCTGTGTCTCCCGCTGAGTTCCTCTGTCTCCCGCTGTGTCCCAATGTGTCCTCGCTGTGTCAGGCTCTGTCCTGCTCTGTCCCCGCTGTGTCCTGCTTTGTCCCGCTGTGTCCCCACTGTGTGCCGGCTGTGTCCCTCTGTGTACCCCGCTGTGTCCGCTGTGTCCCCTCTCTGTCCTCTGCTGTCCCCCGCTGTGTCCCCCGCTGTGTCCCCCGCTGTGACCCGCTGTGTCCCGCTGTGTCCCCCGCTGTGTCCCCACTGTGTGCCCGCTGTGTCCCACTGTGTACCACGCTGTGTCCAGCTGTGTTCCCGCTGTGTCCACTGCTGTGTCCTGCTGTGTACCCCGCTGTGTCCCGCTATGTTCCCGCAGTGTCCCCGCTGTGTCCCGCTGTGTCCCGCTCTGTCCCTGCTGTGTCCCGCTCTGTTCCCCTGTGTCCCCCGCTGTGTCCCGCTATGTTCCCGCAGTGTCCCCGCTGTGTCCCGCTGTGTCCCACTGTGTCCCGTGGTGTCCCAGTTTGTCCTTCGCTGTGTCCCCAGGTGAGTCCCCGCTGTGTCCCGCTGTGTCCCCCACTGGGTCTCGCTGTGTCCCCACAGGGTCACCGCTGTTTCCCGCTGTGACCCGCTGTGTTCCGTGGTGTCCCGCTTTGTCCCCCGCTGTGTCCCCCGCTGAGTCCCCGCTGTGTCCCCCGCTTTGTACCGCTGTGTCCGTGCAGTGTCCCCGCTGTGTCCCGCTGTGTCACACTGTCCCGTGGTGTCCTGCTTTGTCCCCCGCTGTGTCCCCCACTGAGTCCCCTCTGTGTCGCAACTGTGTCCCGCTGTGTCCTCGCTGTGTCCCCCGCTGTCTCCCGCTGTGTCCCCCGCTGTATCCCGCACCCCACTGTACCGCTGTGTCCTCGCTGTGTCCCCCACTGTGTCCAGCTGTGTCCTCCGTGTATCCCAAGCTGTGTCCCGCTGTGTCCCTCTGTGTACCCCGCTGTGTCCCGCTATGTTCCCGCAGTGTCCTCGCTGTGTCCCGCTTGTCCTCGCTGTTTCCCCCGCTGTGTACCTTTGTGTCCCCAGCTGTGTACCCCGCTGTGTCCTGCTGTGTCCCCACTCTATCGACGCTGTGTCCTGCTGGGACCCGCTGTGTCCTCGCTGTGTTCCTCGTTGTGTCCCGCTGTGTCCCCCGCTGTGTCCCCGCTGTGTCCCTGCTGTGTTCCTGCTGTGTCGCCGCTGTGTCCCGCTGTGTCCTGCTGTGTCCTCGCTGTGTCCCACGCTGTGTTCCGCTGTGTCCCCCACTGTGTCCCGCTGTGTCCCGCTGTGTCCCCGCTGTGTCCCACTGTGTCCCCCGCTGTGTCCCGCTGTGTCCCGCTGTGTCCCTGCTGTGACCCTCTCCGTCCCCGCTGTATTGACGCTGTGTCCCGGTGTGTCCCGCTGTGTCCGCGCTGTGTTTCCGGCTGTGTCCCGCTGTGTACCCCTCTGTGTCCCCCGCTGTGTCCCCCTGTGTCCCCTCTCTGTGCCCTGCTGGCCCCCGCTGTGTCCCCCGCTGTGTCTCGCTGTGTCGCCCGCTTTGTCCCGCTGTGCCCCTGCAGTGTCCCCGCTGTGTCCCACTCTGTCTCACTGTCTCCCGTGTTGTCCCGCTTTGTCCCCCGCTGTGACCTCGCAGTGTTTCCCGCTGTGTCCCGCTGTGTCCCCCTGTGTCCCCCGCTGTGTCCCGCTATGTTCCCGCAGTGTCCCCGCTGTGTCCTGCTGTGTCCCACTGTGTGCCCGCTGTATCCCACTGTGTACCCCGCTGTGTCCAGCTGTGTCCTTTTGTGTCACGCTGTTTCCCCGCTGTGTCCCTGCTGTGTCCCTCTGTGTACCCCGCTGTGTCCAGCTTTGTCCTCGCTGTGTCTCGCTGTGTCCCACACTCCCACACTGTGTCCCGAAGTGTCCCCCGCTGTCTCCTGCTTTGTCCCACGCTGTGTCCCGCTGTGACCCGCTGTGTCCTCGCTGTGTCCCCTGCTGTGTCCCGCTGTGTTCCCCGCTGTGACCCGCTGTGTCCCGCTGTGTCCCCCACTGTGTCCCTGCTGTCTCCCCGCTGTGTCCCACTGTGTCCCGCTGTGTCCCGCTGTGCCCCCACTGTGTCCCGTTGTGTCCACAGTGTGTACAACGCTATGTAACGCTGCCTCCCCGCTGTATGGACGCTGTGTCCCGTTGTGTCCCGCTGTGTCCTCGCTGTGTTCCCCACTGTGTCCCGCTGTGTCCCCCGCTGTGTCCCCCGCTGTGTCCTCGTTGTGTCCCCTGTTGTGTCCCGCTGTGTCCTCACTGAGTAGCCCACTGTGTCCCGCTGTGTCCCCCGCTTTATCTTGCTGTGTCCCGCAGTGTCCCGCTGTGTAACACTGTGTCCCGTAGTGTCCCATTTTGTCCCACGCTGTGTCCCCAGCTGCGTCCCCTCTGTGTCGCCGCTGTGTCCCCTCTCTGTCCTCTGCTGTCCCCCGCTGTGTCCCCCGCTGTGTCCCCCACTGTGACCCGCTGTGTCCCGCTGTGTCCCCCGCTGTGTCCCCACTATGTGCCCCCTGTGTCCCACTGTGTACCCCGCTGTGTCCAGCTGTGTTCCCGCTGTGTCCCGCTGTGACCCGCTGTGTTCCCAGCTGTGTCCCGCTGTGTTCCCCTCTGTGTCCCCCTCTGTGTCCCGCTGTGTTCCCCGCTGTGTCACACTGTGTCCCGCTGTGTCCCCCGCTGTGTCTCTGCTGTGTCCCCGCTGTGTCCTGCTGTATACTGCTGTGTCCCCCGCTGAGTCCCGCTGTGTCCCCGCTGTGTCCCGCTGTGTTCCCCATGTGTCCCCCGCTGTGTCCCACCGTGTCCCACTGTGTCCCCCACTGTTTCCCCCGCTGTGTCCGGCTGTGTCCCCCGCTGTGTGCCGCTGTGTCCCGCTATGTCCCCCGCTTTGTCCTGCTG
>NW_012297772.1:0-4210 GCF_000151885.1 Dipodomys ordii | reverse complement strand
AGCAAAAGCAACATGAGAAGTATTTAGAAGAAGATAGAGAATTCGAAAGAGAAGCTTTAGGAGTAGGAGAAGGAAAAGGATAAGCAGAAGCAGAAAGAGACGCAGAAGGAGAAGCAGCACGAGAATTAGGAGAAGCAGGAGAAGCAGAAGCAGGAGATGCAGAAGAAACAGAAGACGCAGAAGCAGAATGAGAAGCAGAAGGAGAAATTGAAGCAGAAGCAGAAGCAGAAGGAGAAGCAGAATCAGAAGGAGAAGCAGAAGAAGGAGAAGGAGAAGGAGAAGCCGAAAGAGAAGCAGAAAGAGAAGCAGAACGAGAAGCAGGAGAAGCAGAAGCAGACGAAACAGAAGAAGGAGAAGAAGCAGAATCAGAAGGAGAAGCAGAAACAGAAGGAAAAGCAGAAAGAGAAGCAGGAGAAGCAGAAGAAGCAGCAGCAGGAGAAGCAGAAGCAGAAGAAGCCGAAGAAGCAGAAGCAGAACCTGAAGCAGAAGGAGAAGCAGGAGAAGCAGAAGAAGCAGAATCTGGAGAAGCAGAAGGAGAAGAAGAAGCAGAAAGAGAAGCAAAAGCAGAAGGAGAAGCAGAAGAAACAGAAGAATCAGAGGCAGTAGCAGAAGAAGCAGAAGATGCAGAAGCAGAAGGAGAAGCAGAAGGAAAAGCAGAAGAACGAGAAGGAGAAGGAGAAACAGAAGGAGAAGCAGAAAGAGAAGCAGAAGAAGGAGCAGGAGAAGGAAAAGCAGCAAGAGAAGCAGAAAGAGCAGCAGAAGGAGAAGCAGGAGATGCAGTAACAGGAGAACAGAAGCAGAAGCAGAAGAAACAGGAGAAGGACAAGAAGCAGAAGCAGAAGGAGAAGCAGAAGCAGAAGGAGAAGCAGAAAGAGAAGGAGGGGAAGCAGAAGAAGCAGAAGCAGGAGAAGCAGAAGCATAAGAATCCGAAGAAGCAGAAGGAGAACCTCAGGGAGAAGGAGAAGCAGGAGAACAGAAGAAGCAGAATCTGGACAAGCAGAATGAGAATCAGAAGGAGAAGCAGAAGCAGAAAGAGAATCAAAAGCAGAAGGAGAAGCAGAAGAAACAGAAGAAGTAGAAGCAGTAACAGTTGTAGCAGAAGCAGAACGAGAAGCAGAAGGAAAAGCAGAAGAACAAGAAGGAGAAGGAGAAACAGACGGAGAAGCAGAAGGAGAAGCAGAAAGAGAAGCAGGTAAAGCAGAAGAAGAAGAAGCAGAAGAAGAATAAGAAGGAGAAGCAGAAGGAGAAGGGGAAGCAGAAGCAGAAAAATATGCAGAAGGAAAACAGAAGAAGCAGAAGCAGAAGGAGAAGCAGGAAAAGCAGAAGAAGCAGAAGCAAAAGGAGAAGCAAAAGAAGGAGAAGGAGAAGCAGAGGCAGAAGAAGAAGCATAAGGCCAAGCACAAGCAGATGCAGAAGGAGAAGCAGAAGAAGCAGAAGCTGAAGGAGAAGCAGAAGTAGGAGAAGGAGAAGGAGGAGAAGCAGAAGCAGAAGCGGAATGAGAAACAGAAAGAGAAGCAGGAGAAGCACAAGAAGCAGAAGCAGGAGAAGCCGAAAGAGAAGAAGCAGAAGAAGCAGAATCAGAATCAGAAGTAGAAGCAGAAGGAGAAGCAGCAGAAGAAGTAGAATTAGAAATTCAGGCAGGAGAAACAGAAGAAGCAGAAGCAGAAGCAGAAGGCGAAGCAAAAAGAGAAGGAGAAGGAGAAGGAGAAGAAGCAGCAGAAGGAGAAGCAGCAGAAGAAGCAGAAAAACAAGCAGGAGTAGCAGAAGCACAAAGAGAAGTAGTAGCAGAAGAAGCAGAAGCAGAAGAAGAAGCAGTAGAAGCATAAGAAGCAGAAGCAGGAGAAGCAGAAACAGAAGAAATAAAGAAGCATAAGATGCAGAAGCAGATGGAGAAACAGAAGTAGGAGAAAGAGCAGCAGAAGGTGAAGCAGAAGGAGATGCAGAAGCAGAAAGAGAAGCAGAAACAGAAGGAGAAGAAGAAGGAGAATTGGAGAATCAGAAGAAGCAGAAGCAGAAAGAGAAGGAGAAGAAGGAGAAGCAGAAGGAGAAGGACAAGCAGGAGAAGCAGAAGAAGCAGAAGCGGGAGAAGCAGCAGCAGCAGAAGAAGAAACAGAAGAAGGAGAAGTAGCAGAAGGAGAAGCAGAAGCAGAAGGATTAGCAAAAAGAGAAGCAGAAGAAGCAGTAGCAGGAGAAGCAGAAGCAGAAGAAACAGAAGAAGCCCAAGAAGCAGAAGGAGAACCTGAAGAAGAAGGACAAGCAGAAGCAGCAGAAGCTGGAAAAGCAGAAGCAGAAGAAACAGAACAAGGAGAAGAAGCAGAAGCAGAACGAGAAGCAGAAGAAGAAGAAGGAGAAAGAGAAGGAGTAGGAGTAGGAGGAGCAGAAGGAGAATCAGAAGCAGAAAGAGAAGCAGAAGGAGAAGCAGAAGGAGAAACAGAAGAAGCAGAAGTAGGAGAAGCAGAAGCAGAATGAGAATGAGAAGCACAAGAAGGAGAAATTGAAGGAGAAGGAAAATGAGACGGAGAAGCAGAAGGAGAAGTAGGAGAAGCAGGAGAAGAAGCAGGAGAAGCAGAAGCAGAAGAAACAGAAGAAGGAGAAGAGCAGAAGCAGAAGCAGACGGAGAAGCAGAAGCAAAAGAGAAGCAGAAGAAGCTGAAGCAGAAGAAGAAGAAACAGAAAAAGCAGAAGAAGCAGAAGAAGAAGCAGCAGGAGAAGCAGAAGAAGAAGGAGAAGGAGAAAGAGAAGGATTAGGAGTAGGAGAAACAGAAGGATAAGCAGAAGCAGAAAGAGAAGGAGAAGGAGAAAGAGAAGCAGGAGAAGTAGAAGAAGCAGGAGAAGTAGAAGAAGCAGAAACAGGAGAAGCAGAAGCAGAATGAAAAGCAGAAGAAGGAGAAATTGAAACAGAAGAAGATGCAGAAGGAGAAGCAGGAGCAGTAGTAGAAGCAGAAGAAGGAGAAGCAGAAGGAGAAGCATAAAGAGAAACAGAAGGAGAAGCAGAAGCAGGAGAAGCAGAATCAGAAGAAATAGAAGAAGGAGAAGAAGCAGAAGCAGAAAGAGAAGCAGAAACAGAAGGAGAAGCAGAAATAGAAGCAGAAGAAGCCGAAGAAGCAAAAGCAGAACATAAAGCAGAAGGAGAAGCAGGAGAAGCAGAAGAAGCAGAATCTGGAGAAGAAGAAGGAGAACCAGAAGGAGAAGCAGAAGCAGAAAGAGAAGCAAAAGCAGAAGGAGAAGCAGAAGAAACAGAAGAAGCAGAATCAGTAGCAGAAGAAGCTGCAGATGCAGAAGCAGAAAGAGAAGCAGAAGGTATAGCAGAAGAACGAGAAGGAGAAATAGAAGGAAAAGCAGAAGGAGAAGCAGGAAAAGCAGAAGAAACAGAAGCAGACGGAGAAGCAGAAGAAGGAGAAGGAGAAGCAGAAGCAGAAGAAGAAGCAGAAGGAAAAGCAGAAGAACTAGAAGGAGAAGGAGAAATAGAAGGAGAAGCAGAAGGAGAATCAGAAGGAGAAGCAGAAGAAGCAGAAGGAGAAGCACAGGGAGAAGCAGAAGCAAAAGAAGCAGCAGAAGGAGAAGCAGAAGCAGAAGAAGATGCAGAAGGGGAAGCAGGAGAAGCAGAAGAAGCAGAATCAAAAGGAGAAAGAGAAGGAGAAGAAGGAGAAGCAGAAGTAGAATCAGAAGAAGCAGAAGAAGAAGAAGAAGAAGAAGCAAAACAAACAGAAGAAGAAGAAGAGCAGAAGCAGAAAGAAAAGCAGAAGCGGAAGGAGAAGCAGAAAGAGAAGCAGGAGAAGCAGAAGAAGCAGGAGAAGCAGAAGCAGAAGAAACAGGAAAAGCCGAAGAAGAAGAAGCAGAATCTGAAGCAGAAGGAGAAACAGAAGAAGCACAATCTGAAGCAGAATCAGAAGAAACAGAAATAGTAGAATAAGCAGAAGCAAAAGCAACATGAGAAGAAGAAGAAGAAGATGGAGAATTCGAAAGAGAAGCATTAGGAGTAGGAGAAGGAAAAGGATAAGCAGAAGCAGAAAGAGACGCAGAAGGATAAGCAGCACGAGAATTAGGAGAAGCAGGAGAAGCAGAAGCAGGAGAAGCAGAAGAAACAGAAGACGCAGAAGCAGAATGAGAATCAGAAGGAGAAATTGAAGCAGAAGCAGAAGCAGAAGGAGAAGCAGAATCAGAAGGAGAAACAGAAGAAGGAGAAGGAGAAGGAGAAGCCGAAAGAGAAG
>NW_012297771.1:0-4210 GCF_000151885.1 Dipodomys ordii | reverse complement strand
GTTCTCAAAGCAGAAGAAGCAGGAAAAGCAGAAGCAGAAGAAAGAGAAGAAGAAGAAGAAGAAGAAGAAGAAGAAGAAGAAGAAGAAGAAGAAGAAGAAGAAGAAGAAGAAGAAGGAGAAGCATAAGGAGAAGCATAAGGAGAAGCATAAGGAGAAGCAGTAGAAGCATAAGCAGGAGAAGCAGAAGCAGAGGAAAAAGAATAAGCAAAAGAAGCAGAAGCAGAAGCAGTGGGAGAAGCAGAAGAAGGAGAAGGAGAAGGAGCAGCAGAAGGAGAAGCAGAAGCAGAAAGAGAAGCAGAAACAGAAGGAGAACAAGAAGGAGAACCAGGAGAATCAGAAGACCAGAAGTTGAAGCAGAAAGAGGAGAAGAAGGAGAAGCAGAAGTAGAATCCGAAGAAACAGAAGAAGAAGAAGAAGAAGAAACAGAAGCAAAAGAAACAGAAGAAGGAGAAGAGCAGAAGCAGAAGGAGAAGCAGAAGCAGAAGGAGAAGCAGAAAGAGAAGCAGGAGAAGCAGAAGAAGCAGGAGAAGCAGAAGCAGAAGAAACAGGAGAAGCCGAAGAAGCAGAAGCAGAATCTGAAGCAGAAGGAGAAACAGAAGAAGCACAATCTGAAGCAGAAGCAGAAGAAACAGAAATAGTAGAATAAGCAGAAGCAGAAGAACCGGAGAAGCAGAAGAAGAAGAAGAAGAAGGAGAGGGCGAAAGAGAAGGATTAGGAGTAGGAGAAGCCAAAGGATAAGCAGAAGCAGAAAGAGACGCAGAAGGAGAAGTAGCAAGACAAGTAGGAGAAGCAGGAGAAGCAGAAGCAGGAAAAGCAGAAGAAACAGAAGACGCAGAAGCAGAATGAGAAGCAGAAGGAGAAATTGAAGCAGAAGCAGAAGGAGAAGCAGAAAGAGAAGCAGAAGAAGCAGTAGCAGCAGAAACAGAAGCAGAAGAAACAGAAGAATCCCAAGAACCAGAAGGAGAAGCAGAAGCAGCAGAAGCTGGAAAAGCAGAAGCAGAAGAAGCTGGAAAAGCAGAAGCAGAAGAAACAGAACAAGCAGAAGAAGCAGAAGCAGAACGAGAAGCAGAAGAAGAAGAAGGAGAAAGAGAAGGATTAGGAGTAGGAGGAGCAGAAGCAGAATAAGAAGCAGAAAGAGAAGCAGAAGTAGAAGCAGAAGGAGAAACAGAAGAAGCAGAAGCAGGAGAAACAGAAGCAGAAGAAGAATGAGAAGCACAAGAAGGAGAAATTGAAGGAGAAGGAGAATGAGATGGAGAAGTAGAAGGAGAAGTAGGAGAAGCAGAAGAAGAAGAAGTAAGAGAAGTAGAAGTAGAAGAAACAGAAGAAGGAGAAGAGCAGAAGTAGAAGGAGAAGTAGAAGTAGAAGGAGAAGTAGAAGAAGCTGATGCTGAAGTAGAGAAGAAGAAATAGAAAAAGCAGAAGAAGTAGAAGAAGTAGTAGAGAAGTAGATGAAGGAGAAGGAGAAAGCAGAAGAAGAAGCAGGCAGGAGAAGCAGAAGAAGAAGAAGGAGAAAGAGATTGGATTAGGCGTAGGAGAAACAGAAGGATAAGCAGAAGCAGAAAGAGAAGGAGAAGCAGAAGGAGCAGAAGCAGGAGAAGCAGAAGCATAATGAAAGGCAGAAGAAGGAGAAATTGAAACAGAAGAAGATGCAGAAGGAGAAGCAGAAGCAGTAGTAGAAGCAGAAGAAGGAGAAGGAGAAGGAGAAGCATAAAGAGAAACCGAAGGAGAAGCAGGAGAAGCAGAATCAGGAGAAGCAGACTCAGAAGAAATAGAAGATGGAGAAGAAGCAGAAGCAGAAAGAGAAGCAGAAATAGAAGCAGAAGCAGAAATAGAAGCAGAAGAAGCCGAAGAAGCAAAAGGAGAACCTGAAGCAGAAGGAGAAGCTGGAGAAGCAGAAGAAGAAGAAACTGGAGAAGAAGGAGAACCAGAAGGAGAAGCAGAAGCAGAAAGAGAAGCAAAAGCAGAAGGAGAAGCCGAAGAAACAGAAGAAGCAGAAGCAGTAGCAGAAGAAGCTGAAGATGCAGAAGCAGAAAGAGAAGCAGAAGGAATAGCAGAAGAACGAGAAGGAGAAACAGAAGGAGAAGCAGAAGGAGAACCAGGAAAAGAAGAAGAAGCAGAAGCAGACGGTGAAGCAGAAGAAGGAGAAGACGAAGCAGAAGCAGAAGAAGAAGAAGAAGGAAAAGCACAAGCAGAAGGAGATGCAGAAGGAGAAGCAGGAGAAGCAGAAGAAACAGAAGCAGAAGGAGAAGAAGAAGGAGAAGAATCAGAATCAGAAGAAGCAGAAGCAGAAATAGAAAGAGAAGCCGACGAAGAGAAGCAGAACGAGAAGCAGGAGACAGAAGAAGCAGAAGCGGGAGAAGCAGAAGAAGAAGAAACAGAAGAAGGAGAAGGAGCAGAAGGAGAAGCAGAAAGAGAAGCAGGAAAAGCAGAAGAAGCAGAAGTAGGAGAAGCAGAAGCAGAAAAGAGGAGAAGGACAAGAAGCAGAAGCAGAAGGAGAAGCAGAAACAGAAGGAGAAGCAGAAAGAGAAAGAGGGGAAGCAGAAGAAGCAGAAGCAGGAGAAGCAGAAGCATAAGAATCCGAAGAAGCAGAAGCAGAACCTGAACCAGAAGGAGAAGCAGGAGAAGGAGAAGAAGCAGAATCTGGAGAAGCAGAATGAGAAGCTGAAGTAGAAGCAGAAGCAGAAGCAGAAAGAGAATCAAAAGCAGAAGGAGAAGCAAAAGAAACAGAAGAAGCAGAAGCAGTAGCAGTTGCAGCAGAAGCAGAAGAGAAGCAGAAGGAAAAGCAGAAGAACTAGAAGGAGAAGGAGAAACAGAAGGAGAAGCAGAAGGAGAATCAGAAGGAGAAGCAGAAGAAGCAGAAGGAGAAGCACAAGGAGAAGCAGAAGCAAAAGAAGCAGCAGAAGGAGAAGCAGAAGCAGAAGAAGATGCAGAAGGAGAAGCAGGAGAAGCAGAAGAAGCAGAAGCAAAAGGAGAAAGAGAAGGAGAAGAAGGAGAAGCAGAAGTAGAAGCAGAAGAAGCAGAAGAAGAAGAAGCAAAACAAACAGAAGAAGGAGAAGAGCAGAAGCAGAAAGAAAAGCAGAAGCAGAAGGAGAAGCAGAAGTAGGAGAAGGAGAAGGAAGCCCCGCAGAAGCAATAGGAGAAGCAGAAGGAGAAGCAGAAGCAGAATGAGAAGCAGAAAGTGAAGCAGTAGAAGCAGAAGAAGCAGGAAAAGAAGAAGCAGAAGAAAAAGAAGAAGAAGATGAAGATGAAGAAGAAGATGATGATGAAGAGAGAGAGAGAGAGAGAGAGAGAGAGAGAGAGAGAGAAGAGAGAGAGAGAGAGAGAGAGAGAAGGAGAAGGAGAAGGAGAAGGAGAAGCATAAGGAGAAGACGTAGAAGCAGAAGAAGCAGAAGTAGGAGAAGCAGAAGCAGTGCAAAAAGAATAAGCATAAGAAGAAGAATCAGAGGGAGAAGCAGAAGAAGGAGAATGAGCAGCAGAAAGAGAAGTAGAAGGAGAATCAGAAGGAGAAGCAGAAGAAGGAGTAGCAGAAGAAGCAGCAGAAGGAGAAGCAGAAGCAGAAGAAGATGCAGAACGAGAAGCAGAAGAAGCAGAAGAAGCAGAAGCAGTAGGAGAAGCAGAAGTAGGAGAAGGAGAAGGATAAGGAAGTGCAACAGAAGGAATAGGAGAAGCAGAAGGAGAAGCAGAAGCAGAATGAGAAGCAGAAAGAGAAACAGTAGAAGCCGAAGAAGCAAAAGCAGAAGAAGAAGAAGGAGAAAGAGAAGGATTAGGAGTAGGAGGAGCAGAAGCAGAATTAGAAGCAGAAACAGAAGGAGAAGCAGAAATAGAAGCAGAAGAAGCCGAAGAAGCAAAAGCAGAACTTAAAGCAGAAGGAGAAGCAGGAGAAGCAGAAGAAGCAGAATCTGGAGAAGAAGAAGGAGAACCAGAAGGAGAAGCAGAAGCAGAAAGAGTAGCAAAAGCAGAAGGAGAAGCAGAAGGAGAAGCAGAAGAAACAGAAGAAGCGGAATCAGTAGCAGAAGAAGCTGAAGATGCAGAACCAGAAAGAGAAGCAGAAGGAATAGCACAAGAACGAGAAGGAGAAACAGAAGGAGAAGCAGAAGGAGACGCAGGAAAAGCAGAAGAAACAGAAGCAGACGGAGAAGAAGGAGAAGGAGAAGCCGAAGCAGAAGAAGAAGAAGAAGGAAAAGCACAAGCAGAAGGAGATGCAGAGTGAT
>NW_012297770.1:0-4210 GCF_000151885.1 Dipodomys ordii | reverse complement strand
GGTTAAAACGGGGACACTGTGTGAACACAGCGGGGAACTTTTTTTGAGGACAATGCGGTACACAGCGGGACACAGCAGGGATTCAATGGGACACAACGGGACACAGCGGGGTACACAGCGGGACACAGCGGGGACACAGCGGGGACACAGCGGGACACAGAGGGGACACAGCTGGACACAGCGGGGTACACAGCAGGACACAGCAGGACACAGCGGGACACAGCGGTGGACACAGCGAGAAACAGCGCAGGACATAGTGGAGGAAACATCGGGACACACCTGGGAAAACAGCGTGACATTGCTTGACACTGCTGGGGACAACGGGGACAGAGCGGGACACAGCAGGACACAGCGGGACACAGCGGGGGACACAGCTGGACACATTGGGGTACGCATTGGGGACACAGCTGGACACAGCAGGGTACACAGCGGGACACAGCGGGACACAGAGAGGACACAGTGGGACACTGCGGGAGACACAGCGAGGACACAGCGGGGCACAGTGGAACACAGTGGGGGACACAGAGCGACACAGCAGGGGAAAAAGCGGGAGACAGCAGGGGACACAGTGAGGACACAGCGAGACACAGCCGGGACACAGCGGGGGACACAGGTGGAACAGAGCGGGACACAGTGGCGGACACAGCGGGACACAGCGGGACACAGCGGGGGACACAACAGGACACAGCGGGGGACACAGCGAGGTCACAGCGGGACAAAGCGGGACATAGAAGGTACACAGAGGGACACAGCGGGGACACAGCGGGGGACACAGCGAGACACAGATGGGGACACATCCGGACACAGCGGGGGACTCAATGGGTGACACAGACAGACACAGCGGAACACAGCGGGGACACAGCGGGACACAGCGGGACACAGCAGGACAAAGCGGGGACACAGACGGGGACAGAGCGGGAGACAGTGGGACAAATCGGGGGACACAGCAGGGGACACAGCGGGGGACACAGCAGGGACACACTGGGGGATACAGCAGTACACAGCCGGAACTCAGCGGGGGACACAGCGGGGACACAGCGGGACAAAGCGGGGGACATTGGGGACACAGCGGAGGACAAAATGGACACAGCGGGTCAGAGCATGGACACAGCGGGGGACACAGCGGGGGACACAGCGAAGACACAGCGGGACACTGCGGGAGACCCAGCGAGGACACAACGGGACACAGCGGACACAGTGGGACACAACGGAGACACAGCACGGGACCCAGCAGGACACAGGGGGGACAAATCGAGACACAGCGGGGGACACAGTGGGACACAGTGATGGACACAGCGGGTGACACAGCGGGGACACAGCGGGACACAGTGGGACACAGCGGGGACACAGCGGGCCACAGCACGGACACAGCGGGGACACAGCGGGGACACACGGGACACAGGGGGTACACAGCTGGACACAGCGGGGACATAATGGGACAAAGCAGGACACAGCGGCACACAGCGGGAACACAGCGGGGACACAGCGGGGGACACAGCATGTCACGGCGGGACACAGCGGCGGACACAGCAGGACACAGTGGAGGACACAGAGGGACACATCGGCAGACACAGGGGGACACAGCAGGACACAGCGGGGGACACAGCGAGGTCACAGCGGGACAAAGCGGGACATAGCGGGTACACAGAGGGACACAGCGGGGACACAGCGGGGGACACAGCGAGACACAGATGGGGACACATCCGGACACAGCGGGGGACTCAATGGGTGACACAAAGGGACACAGTGGAACACAGCGGGGACACAGCGGGACACAGCGGGACACAGCAGGACAAAGCGGGGACACAGACGGGGACAGAGCGGGAGACAGTGGGACAAATCGGGGGACACAGCGGGGGACACAGCGGGGGACACAGCAGGGACACACTGGGGGACACAGCAGTACACAGCGGGAACTCAGCGGGGGACACAGCGGGGACACAGCGGGACAAAGCGGGGGACATTGGGGACACAGCGGAGGACAAAATGGACACAGCGGGTCAGAGCATGGACACAGCGGGGGACACAGCGGGGGACACAGCGAAGACACAGCGGGAAATTGCGGGAGACCCAGCGAGGATACAACGGGACACAGCGGATCACAGTGGGACACAACGGAGACACAGCAGGGGACCCAGCAGGACACAAGGGGGACAAAGCGGGACACAGCGGGGGACACAGTGGGACACAGCGATGGACACAGCGGGGGACACAGCGGGGACACAGTGGGACACAGCGGGGACACCGCGGGCCACAGCAGGGACACAGCGGGGACACAGCGGGGACACAGTTGGACACAGCGCGACACAGCGGGGATACAATGGGACACCACAGGACACAGGGGGTACACAGCTGGACACAGCGGGGACACAACGGGACACAGCGGGGACACAGCGGGACACAGCGGGGGACACAGCAGGACACAGTGGAGGACACAGAGGGACACATCGGCAGACACAGGGGGACACAGCGGGGGACACAGCGGGGACAGAGCTGGACACAATGGGGTACACAGCGGGATAATGTGGGGACAGAGCGAGGACACAGCGGATCACAGTGGGAAACAGCGGGACACAGTAGGACACAGCGGGACACAGAGGGGGACACAGCAGGACACAGCGGGATACACAGCGAGGACACAGCTTGCACAGCGGGACACAGCGGTGACACAGCTGGACACAGCGGGGTACACAGAAGGACACAGCAGGACACAGCGGGACACAGCGGTGGACACAGCGAGAAACAGTGCAGGACATAGTGGAGGAAACAGTGGGACACAGCGGGGAAAACAGCGTAACACAGCGTGACACAGCAGGGTAAAACGGGGACACAGTGGAACACAGCGGGGAACAGAGCGAGGACAATGCGGTACACAGCAGGACACAGCAGGGATTCAATGGGACACAACGGGACACAGCGGGGTACACAGCGGGACACAGCGGGGACACAGCAGGACACAGCGGGACACAGCGGGACACAGAGGGGACACAGCTGGACACAGCGGGGTACACAGCAGGACACAGCAGGACACAGCGGGACACAGCGGTGGACACAGCGAGAAACAGCGCAGGACATAGTGGAGGAAACATCGGGACACAGCTGGGAAAACAGCGTGACAATTCGTGACACTGCTGGGGACAACGGGGACACAGCGGGACACAGCGGGGGACACAGCTGGACACATTGGGGTACGCAGTGGGGACACAGCTGGACACAGCAGGGTACACAGCGGGACACAGCGGGACACAGAGAGGACACAGTGGGACACTGCGGGAGACACAGCGAGGACACAGCGGGGCACAGTGGAACACAGTGGGGGACACAGAGCGACACAGCAGGGGAAAAAGCGGGAGACACCAGGGGACACAGTGAGGACACAGCGAGACACAGCCGGGACACAGCGGGGGACACAGGGGGAACAGAGCGGGACACAGTGCGGACACAGCGGGACACAGGGGGGACACAGCGGGACACAGCGGGACACAGTGGGGGACACAGCGAGGCACAGCGGGACACTGCGGGAGACACAGCAAGGACACAACGGGACACAGCGGAACACAGTGGGACACAGCGGGGACACAGCAGGGGACTCAGCAGGACACAGCGGGGGACACAGCCGGACACAGAGGGGGACACATGGAGGACAAAGCGGGACACAGCGGGGACACATCGGGACACAGCGAGGGACAGAGCGGGGGACACAGCGGGGACACAGTGGGACAAAGCGGGACACAGCGGGACACAGTAGGACACAGCGGTGACACAGCAGGGGACTCAGCAGGACACAGCGGAGGACACAGCCGGACACAGAGGGGGACACATGGAGGACAAAGCGGGGCACAGCGGGGGACACATCAGGACACAGCGGGGACACAGCGGGGGACACAGCAGGACACAGCGGGGACACAGCGGGGACACAGCGGGACACAGCGGGACACAGCGGGGGATACAGCAGGACACAGCGGGAACTCAGCGGAGGACACAGCGGGGACACAGCTGGACACAGCAGGACACAGCAAGACACAGCTGGCCCAACGGGACACAGCGGGGACACAGCTGGACACAGCGGGGTACACAGCGGGACACAGCTGGGACACAGCGAGGACACAATGGGACACAGCGGGACACAGTGGGACACAGCACGGGACACATCGGGACACAGTGGAGTACACAGCGGGACACAGCGGAGACACAGTGGGACACAGCGGGA
>NW_012297769.1:0-4211 GCF_000151885.1 Dipodomys ordii | reverse complement strand
AGGGGAACAGCGGGACAGAGCGGTGGACACAGCGGGACACAGTGGGACACAGCGGGGACACAGCAGGGGACACAGCGGGACACAGGGGGATACAACGGTACACAGCGGGTCACAGCGAGGGACACAGCGGGACACAGAGGGAGACAGCGGGGACAAAGCGGGGCACACAGCGTGACACAGTGGGGGACACAGCGAGGACACAGTGGGCCACAGAGGGACACAGCGGGGACACAGCAGAGGACACAGCAGGGGACACAGCGGGACACAGAAGGAGACAGCGGGGACAAAGCGCGGCACACAGCGGGACACAGCGAGGACACAGTGGGCCACAGAGGGACACAGCGGGGACACAGCAGGGGACACAGCGTGGGACACAGCGGGACACAGCAATGGACACAGCGGGACACAGTGGGGCAAACAGCGGGGAACAAAGCTGAACACAGAAGGGACACAGCTAGACACAGCGGGGTACACAGCGGGACACAGCAGGGACACAGTTGGGGACACAGCAGGGGACACAGCAGGACACAGCGGGACACAGTGGGGGACACATAGGGACACAGCGGGGGATACAGTGGGGAACACAGCGGAAAACATCGGGGGACACAGCGGGACACAGCGGGACACAGTGGGCGACACAGCGGGACACAGTGAGGGACACAGCGGGGGACACAGATGGACACAGCGGGACACAGATGGGACACAGCAGGGGACACAGCGGGGGACACAGCGGGGGATAGAGCGGGGACACAGAGGGACACAGCGGGGGACACAAAGGGAAAAAGCGGGACACAGCGGTGGACACAGCGGGACACAGTGGGACACAGCGGGGACACAAAGGGGGACACAGCGGGACACAGAGGGACACAATGGTACACAGCGGGACACAGCGGGGGACACAGCGGGACACAGAAGGAGACAGCGGGGACAAAGCGGGGAACACAGCGGGACACAGTGTGGGACACAGTGGGTGACACAACGGGACACAGAGGGACATAGCAAGAAACAGCAGGGAACACAGCGGGGAACAACGGGGACACCCGGGAGGACAGCAGGGACAAGGCGGGACACAGCGGGGCACAGTGTGGACACAGCGGGACACAGCGGGACATAGCAAGACACAGCGGGGGACACAGCGGGGAACAACGGGGCACACCAGGGGACAGCAGGGACAAGGCGGGACACAGTGGGGCACAGTGGGAACACAGCGGGACACAGCGGGGGACAGCGGGGACAGAGCGGGACACAGCGGGACACAGTGGGACACAGCGGGGGACAGCGGGGACACAGCGGGACACAGCGGTACACAGCGGGACACAGCGGAACACAGCGGACACAGCGAGGACACAGCGGGGGACACAGCGGGGGAAACAGCGGGACACAGTGGGGAACACAGCGAGGACACAGCGGGACACAACGGGATACAGCGTCGATACAGAGGGGAGGCAGCGTTACATAGCGTGGTACACACTGTGGACACAACGGGACACAGTGGAGGCACAGCGGGACACAGCGGGACACAGTGGAACACGGCGGGGAGACAGCAGGGACACAGTGGAGGACACAGCGGTACACAGCGGGTCACAGCGGGGAACACAGCGGGACACAGCAGGGGACACAGCCAGGACACAGCGGGTCACAGCGGGACACAGCGTGGGACAAAGCAGGAGACAGCGAGGGACAAAGAGAGGACCCAGCTGGACACAGCGGGGTACACAGCGGAACACAGCGGGGGACACAGCGGTACACAGCTTGGGACACAGCGAGGACAAAGCGGGACACAGCGGGACACAGTGGGGACACAGCAGGGACACAGCAGGGACACAGCGAGGGACACAGCGGGGACACAGCGGGACACAACGGGAACACATCGAGGACACAGCGGGACCCAGCAGGACACAGCGCCGATACAGAGGGGACACAGTGGGACACAGCGGGGTACACAGCTGAGGACACAACGGGATACAGCGGTGGACACAGCGAGGACACAGCGGGACACAGCGGGGACACTGCGGGAACATAGTGGGACACAGCGGGTACAGAGCGGGACACAGCGGGGTCACAGAGTGGTACACAGCGGGACACATCGGGAAACAAAGCGAGGTCACAGCGGGGGACAAAGCGGGACAACACGGAACACAGTGTGACACAGCGGGACACAGCGGGACACAGCGGGACACAGCGGGGGACACAGCGGGGAACAGCAGAGGACAGAGAGGGGACACAGCGGGACACAGCGGGTACACAGCTGGACACAGCGGGGTACACAGAGGGACACAGCGGGCACACAGCGGGGACACAGCGCGACACAACGGGACACAGCGGGGACACAGTGGGACACAGCGGGACAAAGGGGCAGACACAGCGGGACACAGCAGGCACACAGCGGGGACACAGCGGGACACAGCGGGGACAGATCGGGACACAGCCGGACACAGCGTGACACAGCAGGGGACACAGCGGGACACAGTTGGGGACCCAGTGAGGACACAGCAGGACACAGCAGGGGACACAGCGAGGACACAGCGGGGGACACAGCGGGGGACACAGCGGGACACAGCGGGAAACACAGCGAGGACACAGCGGGACACAGCGTCGATACAGCGGGGACACAGCGTTACACAGTGTGGTACACAGCTTTGGACACAACGAGACACAGTGGGGGCACAGCCGGACACAGCGGGACACAGTGAGACACAGCAGGGACAAAGCGTGAGACACAGCGGGGGACAGAGTGGGAGAAAGCAGGGGACACAGCGAGGACACAGCGGGACACAGCGGTGACACAACGGGGACTCAGTGGGGGACACAGCGGGACACAGCGGGGGACACTGCGGGACACAATGTGGGACAGAGCGTGGGACACAGCAAGACACAGCGGGGACAAAGCTGGACACAGCGGGGTACACAGAGGGACACAGCGGGGAAACAGCGTGACACAAAAGGACACAGCTGGACACAGCGGGGTACACAGCGGGACACAGCGGACACACAGCGGGGACACATAGGGACACAGCGGGGACAGAGCGGGACACAGTCGGACACAGCGGGACACAGCGGGGGACACAGCGGGATAAAGCAGGGGACCCAGCGAGGACACAGCTGCACACAGCGGGGGACACAGCCAAGACACAGCGGTGGACACAACGGTGGACACAGCGGGACACAGCGGGGTACACAGCGAGGACACAGCGGGACACAGCGGGAAACACTGCGAGGTCACAGCGGGGGACAAAGCGGGACAACACGGGACACAGTGTGACACAGTGGGACACAGCGGGGACACTGCAGGGGCACAGCGGGACAAAGCGGGCGACACAGCGAGACACAGCGGGGGACACAGCGGGGGCCAGCAGGGGACAGAGAGGGGACACAGAGGGACACAGCGGGGGACACAGAGGGGTACACAGCGGGACACAGCCGGAAACCGGAAACACAGCGCGGACACAGCGGGACACACCGGGACACAGCGTCAATACAGCAGGTACAGAGAGTGTCACAGCAGGGACACAGCGGGACACAGCGGGACACAGCGGGGGACACAGCGGGACACAGCGGGGACACAGCGGGACACAGTGGGACCCAGCGGGGGAAACAGCGGAACACAGCGTGGGACACAGCGAGGACACAGCAGGACACAGCGGGACACAGCGGGGACAGATCGGGACACAGTCGGACGCAGCGGGACACAGCGGGGGACCCAGCGAGGACATAGCGGGACACAGCGGGGGACACAGCGAGGACACAGCGGTGGACACAACGGGGGACACAGCGGGACATAGCGGGGAACACAGCGAGGACACAGCGGGACACAGCGGGAAACACTGCGAGGTCACAACGGGGGTCAAAGCGGGACAACACGGGACACAGTGTGACACAGCGGGACACAGCGGGGACACTGCAGGGGAACAGCGGGACACAGTGGGCGACACAGCGAGACACAGCGGGGGACACAGAGGGGTACACAGTGGGACACAGCCGGAAACACAGCGCGGACACAGTGGGACACACCGGGACACAGCATCAATACAGCAGGGACAGAGATGGTCACAGCAGGGACAAAGCGGGACACAGCGGGACACAGCGGGGACATAGTGGGACACAGCGGGACACAGCGGGGGACACAGCGGAACACAGCATGGGACAAAGCGAGGACACAGCAGGAAACAGCGGGACACAGCGACGACACAGTAGGGACACAGCAGGGACAC
>NW_012297768.1:0-4211 GCF_000151885.1 Dipodomys ordii | reverse complement strand
GTACTGCTATGTCCCCTGCTGAGTCCCTCTGTGTCCTCGCTGTGTCCCCCCTGTGTACCCCGCTGTGTCCCGCTGTGTCCTCGCTGTTTCCCCCTCTGTCTCCCGCTCTGTCCCCCACTGTCTCACACTTTGTCCCCGCTGTGTCCCACTGTGTCCCGCTGTGTCCCCCACTGTGTCCCTTTGTGTCTCCACCTTTGTACCCCGCTGGGTCCCACTGTGTCCTCGCTGTATCGACGCTGTGTCCGGCTTGGTCCCGCTGTGTCCTCGCTGTATTCCCCGTTGTGTCCCACTGGGTCCACCGCCGTTTCCCCCGCTGTGTCCTGCTGTGTCCGCTGCTGTGTCCCGTTGTGTCCCGCTGTGTCCCCGCTGTGTCCCTGCTGTGTCACTGCTGTGTCCCTGATGTGTCACGCTGTGTCCCGCTGTGTCCTCGCTGTGTCCCACGCTGTGTTCCGTTGTGTCCTCGCTGTGTCCCCTGCTGTGTCCCGTTGTGTCCCCAGCTGTGTACCCCGCTGTTTCCCCGCTGTATCGACGCTGTGTCCCGCTGGTCCCGCTGTGTCCTTGCTGTGTCCCCCGCTGTGTCCCACGGTGTCCCCCGCTGGGTCCCGCTGTGTCCTCACTGTGTTCCCTGCTGTGTCCCCCTCTGTGTCCCGCTGTGTCCCCCGCTGTGTCCTGCTGTGTCCCGCTGTGTCCCGCTGTGTACTGCTGTGTCCCCCGTTGAGTCCCGGTGTATCCCCGCTGTGTGCCCCCTGTTTTCCCTGCTGTGTCCCGCTGTGTTCCGCTGTGTCCCCTGCTGTGTCCCCCGCTGTGTCCTTGTTGTGTGCCCGCTGTGTCCCGCTGTGTCCTCTCTGTGTCCCCCGCTGTGTCCCCCGTTGTGTCCCGCTGTGTCCCTTTGTGTCCCTTCTATGACCCCCTGTGTCCCGCTGTGACCCCGCTGTGTCCCGCTGTGTACCCAGCTCTGTCCAGCTTTGTCCCCGCTGTGTCTCACTGTGTCCTGCTGTGTCCCGCTGTGTCCCCCACTGTGTCTCTTTTTGTCCCCAGCTGTGTCCCTCTGTGTCCCGCTGTGTCCCCCGCTGTATCGACTCTGTGTCCTGCTTGGTCCCGCTGGGTCCTCGCTGTGTTCCCCGCTGTGTCCCGCTGTGTCCCCCACTGTGTCCCCCGCTTTGTCCCTAGCTGTGTCCCAGCTGTGTCCCCCGCTGTGTCCCGCTGTGTCCCCGCTGTGTCCCACTGTGTCCGGCTGTGTCTGCCGCTGTGTCCCTGCTGTGTCGCCGCTGTGTCCCGCTGTGACCACCTTTGTCCCTCTGTGTCTCCCACTGAGTCCCCGCTGTTTCCCCGCTGGGTCCCGCTTGGTCCCTGCTGTGTCCCGCTGTGTCCCCCTCTATGTCCCCCACTTTGTCCCCGCTGTGTCCCGCTGTGTCTACTGCTGTGTCCCTGCTGTGTCCCGCTGTGTCCCTCTGTGCCCTCGCTGTGTCCCAGGCTGTGTTCCACTGTGTCCTAGCTGTGTCCCCCGATGTGTCCCTTTGTGTCCCCAGCTGTGTACCCCGCTGTGTCCCGCTGTGTCCCCGATGTATCGACGCTGTGTCCCGCTGGGTCCCACTGTGTCCTCGCTGTGTTCCCAGCTGTGTCCCACTGTGTACCCCTCTGTGTCCCCCTCTGTGTCCTGCTGTGTCCCCCGCTGTGTCCCGCTGTGTCCCGCTGTGTACTGCTGTGTCCCCTGCTGAGGCCCGCTGTGACCCGCTGTGTCCCACCTGTGTCCCCCGCTGTGTCTGGCTGTGTCTCCCACTGTGTCCCCCACTGTGTCCTTCTGTGTCCCCTGCTGTTTCCCGCTGTTTCAACTGCTGTGTCCCCGTTGTGTCCCGCTGTTTCCCTGCTATGTCCCGCTGTGTCCTCGCTGTGTCCCCCCCCGTGTCCCGCTGTGTCCTCGCTGTGTCCCCCGCTGTGTCCCACTGTGTCCCCCGCTGTGTCCCGCTGTGTCCCACTGTGTCCCGCTGTGTCCCTGCTGGGACCCGCTTTGTCCCGCTGTGTCTCCGCTGTGTCCCCGCTGAGTCCCTCTGTGAACCCCACTGTGTCCAGCTTGGTCCCCGCTGTGTCTTGCTGTGTCCCACGCTCTGTCCCCCACTGTGTTCCGCTGTGTCCCCCGCTGTGTCCTGCTGTGTCCCCCGCTGTGTCCCGCTGTGTCCCCGCAGGGTCACCGCTGTTTCCCGCTGTGTCCCGCTGTGTTCCTTGGTGTCCCATTTTGTCCCCCGCAGTGTCTCACGCTGAGTCCCCGCTGTGTCCCCGCTGTGGCCCGCTGTGTCCTCGCTGTGTCCCCCGCTGTCTCCCGCTCTGTCCCCCGCTGTGTCTCAAGCTTTGTCCCCGCTGTGTCCCACTGTGTCCCGCTGTGTCCCGCTGTGTACCCCTCTGTGTCCCATTCTGTGTCCCGCTGTGTCCCGCTGTGTCCCGCTGTGTCCCACTGTGTACTGCTGTGTCCCCCGCTGAGTCCCGCTGTGTCCCCACTGTGTCCTGCTGTGTCCCGCTGTGTCCCCCGCTGTGTCCGGCTGTGTCTACTGCTGTGTCCCTGCTGTGTCCCGCTGTGTCCCGCTGTGTCCCACTGTGTCCTCGCTGTGTCCCACGCTGTGTTCCGCTGTGTCCTCGCTGTGTCCCCTGATGTGTCCATTTGTGTCCCCAGCTGTGTAACCCGCTGTGTCCCGCTGTGTCCCCGCTGTATCGACCCTGTGTCAAGTTGGGTCTCGCTGGGTCCTCGCTGTGTCTCGCTGTGTCTAGTTGTGTCCACCGCTTTGTCCCGGTTTGTCCCCGCAGTGTCCCTTCTGTGTCCCGCTGTGTCCCACTGTGTCCCCTGGTGTCCTGATTTGTCCCCTGCTGTGTCCCCCGCTGAGTCCCCTCTGTTTCCCCGCTGAGTCCCGCTGTGTCCCCGCTGTGTCCCAATGTGTCCTCGCTGTTTCCCTCGCTCTGTCCCACTTTGTACCCCTGTGTCCCATGTGTGTCCGCTGTGTCCCGCTGTGTCCCCCGCTGTGTCCCCCGCTATGTCCCGTTGTGTCCCCGCTGTGTCCCGCTGTGTCCTCCCTGTGTCCCTCGCTGAGTTCCGCTCTGGCCTCCGCTGTGTCCCTCTGTGTCCCGCTGTGTCCCTGCTGTGTCCCCCGCTGTGTCCCGCTGTGTCCCCGCTGTGTCCCACTGTGTCCGGCTGAGTCTGCCGCTATGTCCCTGCTGTGTCGCCGCTGTGTCCCGCTGTGACCACCTTTGTCCCTCTCTGTTCCCCCCTGAGTCCCCGCTGTTTCCCCACTGGGTCTCGCTGGGTCCCCGCTGTGTCCTGCTGTGTCCCCCGCTATGTCCCCCACTTTGTCCCCGCTGTGTCCCGCTGTGTCCCCCGCTGTGTCCCTGCTGTGTCCCCGCTGTGTCCCGCTGTATCCCGTGTGTACTGCTGTGTCCCCCACTGAGTCCCGCTGTGTCCCCGCTGTGTCCCAATGTGTCCTCGCTGTTTCCCTCGCTGTGTCCTGCTGTGTCCCCCCTGTGTCTCATGTGTGTCCTCTGTGTCCCGCTGTGTCCCCTGCTGTGTCCCCTGCTGTGTCCCGCTGTGTCCCCCGCTGTGTCCAGCTTTGTCCCCGCTGTGTCTCACTGTGTCCCACGCTCTGTCCCCCACTGTGTCCCGCTGTGTCCCCCGCTGTGTCCCGCTGTCCCCGCAGGTTCACCGCTGTTTCCTGCTGTGTCCCGCTGTGTTCCGTGGTGTCCCGCTAGTCCCCCGCTGTGTCCCCCGCTGAGTACCCGCTGTGTCCCCGCTTTGTCCCTTGCTGTGTCCCCCACTAGTCCCTGCTGTGTCCCCGCTGTGTCCCGCTGTGTCCTCCCTGTGTCTCCCGCTGTGTCCCACTCTGTCCCCCGCTATGTCCCGCTGTGTCCCAGCTGTGTCCCGCTTTGTCCTCCCTGTGTCCCTCGCTGTGTTGCGGTCTGGCCTCCGCTGTGTCCCCCTGTGTCCCGCTGTTTCCCCCGCTGTATCGACGCTGTGTCCTGCTTGGTCCCGCTGGGTCCTCGCTGTGTTCCCCGCTGTGTCCCGCTGTGTACCCCACTGTGTCCCCCACTGTGTCCCTAGCTGTGTCCCCGCTGTGTCCCCCGCTGTGTCCCGCTGTGTCCCCGCTGTGTCCCACCGTGTCCGGCTGTGTCTGCCGCTGTGTCCCTGCTAATGTCGCCGCTGTGTCCCGCTGTGACAACCTTTGTCCCACTGT
>NW_012297767.1:0-4211 GCF_000151885.1 Dipodomys ordii | reverse complement strand
CGCTTTATCCGACGCTGTGTCCCCCGCTGAGTCCCCGCTGTGTCCCGCTGTGTCACACTGTGTCCCGTGGTGTCCCACTTTGTCCCCCGCTGTGTCCCCCGCTGTGTCCTTGCTGTGTCCCCTGCTGTGTCCCGCTATGTTCCCGCAGTGTTGCCGCTGTGTCCACAGCTGTGTAGCCGCTGTGTCCACAGCTGTGTCCCCGCTGTGTCCACAGCTGTGTCCCGCTGTGTCCCGCTGTGTCCTCGCTGTGTCCCCTGCTGTGTCCCGCTATGTTCCCGCAGTGTTCCCGCTGTGTCCACAGCTGTGTCTCCGCTGTGTCCACAGCTGTGTCCCGCTGTGTCCTGCTGTGTCCTCGCTGTGTCCCCCGCTGTGTCCTCGCTGTGTCCCCTGCTGTGTCCCGCTATGTTCCCGCAGTGTCCCCGCTGTGTCCACAGCTGTGTCCCCGCTGTGTCCACAGCTGTGTCCCGTTGTGACCCCAGCTGTGTACCCCGCTGTGTCCCGCTGTGTCTCCGCTGTATCGACGCTGGGTCCCGCTGGGTCCCTCTGTGTCCTCCCTGTGTCCCCCGCTGTGTCCCGCTGTGTCCCCCACTGTGTCCCGCTGTGTCATCGCTTTGTCCCACGCTGTGTTCCTCTGTGTCCTCACTGTGTTCCCCGCTGTGTCCCGCTGTGTACCCCTCTGTGTCCCACGCTGTGTCCCGCTGTGTCCCCCGCTGTGTGACTGCTCTGTCCCCGCTGTGTCCCGCTGTGTCCCGCTGTGTCCCGCTGTGTATACTGAGAGTGTCCCCGCTGTGTCCCGCTGGGTCCCGCTGTGTCCTCCCTGTGTCCCCCGCTGTGTCCCACTGTATTCCCACTGTGTCCCGCTGTGTCTACTGCTGTGTCCCCGTTGTATCCCGCTGTGTCCTCGCTGTGTCCCCCGCTGTGTCCCGCTGTGTCCACTGCTGTGTCCCCGCTATGTCCCTCTGTGCCCCCCGCTGTGTCCCGCTGTGTCCTCGCCCTGTCCCCCGCTTTGTCCCGTTGTGTCCTTGCTGTGTCCCCCGCTGTGTCCCGCTGTGTCCCCGCTGTGTCCCCCGCTCTGTACCGCTGTATCCCTCTGTGTACCCCACTGTGTCCTTCTATGTTCCCGCAGTGTCCCCGCTGTGTCCCGCTGTGTCCCGCTGTGTCCCATGCTGTCCCGCTTTGTCCCCCGCTGTGTTCCCCGGTGAGTCCCCGCTGTGTCCCCGCTGTGTCCCGCTGTGTCCTCCCTGTGTCCCCCGCTGTGTCCCGTTGTGTTCCCCGCTGTGTCCCACTGTGTCTACTGCTGTGTGCCCGCTGTGTCCCGCTGTGTCCCCGCTGTATCGACGCTGTGTCCCGCTGTGTCCCGCTCTGTCCCCGCTGTGTCCAGCTGTGTCCCCGCTGTGTGCCCGCTGTGTCCCGCTGTGTACCCCGCTGTGTCCAGCTGTGTCACCGAGGTGTCCCGCTGTGGCCCTACTCTGTCTCCGCTCTCTCCCCCGCTTTGTTCCCTTGTGTCCCGCTGTGTCCCCCGCTTTGTCCTACTGTGTCCCCACAGTGTCCCTCTGTGTCCCGCTGTGTCTCACTGTGTCCCGTGGTGTCCCTCTTTGTCCCCCGCTGTGTTCCCTGCTGAGTCCCCTCTATGTGGCCGCTGTGTCCTGCTGTGTGCTCGCTGTGTCCCCCGCTGTCTCCCGCTTTGTCCCCCGCTGTGTTCCGCTGTGTCCCGCTGCGTCCTCGCTGTGTCCCCCGCTGTGTCCCGCTGTGCCCCCCCTATGTCCCAAGCTGAGTTCCGCTGTGTCCCGCTCTGTACCCCGCTGTGTCCCGCTATGTTCCCGCAGTGTCCCGCTGTGTCCCGCTGTGTCCTCGCTGTGTCCCCCGCTGTGTCCTGTTGTGTCCCCAGCTGTGTACCTCGCTGTGTCCCGCTGTGTCCCCGCTGTATCGAGGCTGGGTCCCGCTGTGTCCCAATGTGTCCTCCCTGTGTCCCCTGCTGTGTCCCGCTGTGTCCGCCATTGTGTCCCGTTGTGTCTACTGCTTTGTCCCCACTGTGTCCCGCTGTGTCCCGCTGTGTCCTCGCTGTGTCCCACGCTGTGTTCCGCTGTGGCCTCGCTTTTTTCCCCGCTGTGTCCCGCTGTGTACCCCTCTGTGTCCCCCGCTGTGTCTCTCTGTGTCCCCCGCTGTGTCCATGCTCTTTCCGCTCTGTGTCCCCCTGTGTACTGCTGTGTCCCCAGCTGAGTCCCGCTGTGTCCCAATGTGTCCTTGCTCTGTCCCCCGCTGTGTACCTCTGTGTCCATCCTGTGTCCCACGCTGTGTCCCGCTGTGTCCCCGCTGTGCCCCCCGCTATGTCCCGCTTTGTCCATGCTGTGTCCCGCTCTGTCCTTGCTGTGTCCCCCACTGTGTGCCGCTGTGTCCTCGCTGTTTCCCAGCTGTGTCCCTTCTGTGTCCCTCTGTGTACCCCGCTGTGTCCAGTTTGTACCCGCTGTGTCTCACTGAGTCCCACGCTCTGTCCCACACTGTGTCCCGCAGTGTCCCCCGCTGTGTCCCACTGTGTCCCCCGCTGTGTCCCACTGTGTCCCCCGCTGAGTCCCCGTTGTGTCACCGCTGTGTCCCGCTGTGTCCTCGCTGTGTCCCCTGCTTTCTCCCTCTCTGTCCCCCGCTGTCTCACGCTTTGTCCCTGCTGTGTCCCACTGTGTCCCGCTGTGTCCGGCTGTGCCCCCACTGTGTCCCGTTGTGTCCAAAGCTGTGTACCACGCTGTGTAACGCTGTGTCCCTGCTGTATCGACGCTGTGTCCCGCTGTGTCCTCGCTGTGCTCCCCACTGTGTCCCACTGTGTCCCCCGCTGTGTCCCCCGCTGTGTCCTCGCTGTGTCCCCTGCTGTGTCCCGCTGTGTCCTCACAGGGTCCCCAACTGTGTCCCGCTGTATCCCCTGCTGTGTCCCGCTCTGTCCGGCTGTGTCCCGCTCTGTCCCCGCTGTGTCCCGCTGTGTCCCGCTGTGTCCCCGCTGTGTGCCTGCTGTGTCCCGCTGTGTCTGCCGCTTTGTCCCGCTGTGTCCCACTGTGTCCCCGCTGTGTCCCGTTGTGTCCCGCTGTGTCCCCGCTGTGTGCCTGCTGTGTCCCTCTGTGTACCCCGCTGTGTCACACTGTGTTCCGTGTTGTCCCGCTTTGTCCCCCGCTGTGACCTCGCTTTGTTTCCCGCTGTGTCCCGCTTTGTACCACTCTGTGACCTCGCTGTGTCCCGCTCTGTACCCGCTGTGTCCCGCTATGTTCCCGCAGTGTCCCCGCTGTGTCCCGCTGTGTCCTCGCTGTGTCCACCGCTGTGTCCCATTGTGTCCTCAGCTGTGTACCCCCTGTGTCCAGCTGTGTCCCCTCTGTATCGACGCTGTGTCCTCGATGTGTTCCTCGTTGTGTCCCGCTGTGTCCCCTGCTGTGTCCCTCGCTGTGTCCCTGCTGTGTCCCCGCTGTGTCCCGCTGTGTCCCGCTTTGTCCTCGCTGTGTCCCAAGCTGTGTACCGCTGTGTCCCCCGCTGTGTCCTGCTGTGTCCCCGCTTTGTCCCACTGTGTCTCCCGCTGTGTCCCGCTGTGTACCGCTGTGTCCCGCTGTGTCCCCGTGTGTCCCACTGTGTCCGCGCTGTGTTCCCGGCTGTGTCCCGCTGTGTACCCTTCTGTGTCCCCCGCTGTGTCCTGCTGTGTCCCCTGCTGTGACCCGCTGTGTCCCGCTTTGTCCCCCGCTGTGTCCACACTGTGTGCCCCCTGTGTCCCGCTGTGTACCCCGCTGTGTCCAGCTGTGTTCCCGCTGTGTCCCGCTGTGTCCCCTCTCTGTCCCCTGCTGTCCCCCTTTGTGTCTCCCGCTGTGTCCCCTCTCTGTCCCCTGCTGTCCCCCGCTGTGTCTCCCGCTGTGTCCCGCTGTGTCGCCCGCTTTGTCCCGCTGTGCCCCTGCAGTGTCCCCGCTGTGTCACACTGTGTCACACTGTGTCCAGTGTTGTCCCGCTTTGGCCCCCGGTGTGACCTCGCTGTGTTTCTCGCTTTGTCCCGCTGTGTACCCTTCTGTGTCCCACGCTGTGTCCCGCTGTGTACCCCGCTGTGTCCAGCTGGGTTCTCTCTTTGTCCCTCGCTGTCTCCTGCTTTGTCCCACGCTGTGTCCCGCTGTGACCCGATGTGTCCTCGCTGTGTCCCCTACTGTGTCCCGCTGGGTTCCCCGCTGTGACCCGCTGTGTCCCGCTGTGTCCCC
>NW_012297766.1:0-4212 GCF_000151885.1 Dipodomys ordii | reverse complement strand
ATCAATGTATTTCCTCTGTGTCCCGCTGTGTCCCGCTGTGTACTGCTGTGTCCCCCGCTGAGTCCCGCTGTGTCCCCGTTGTGTCCCAATGTGTCCTCGCTGTGTCCTGCGCTGGGTCCCGCTGGGTCCCCCCTATGTCCCCGGCTGTGTCCCGCTGTGTCCGGCTGTGTCCCCCGCTGTGTCCCCCGCTGTGTCCCCCGCAGTGTGAGCGCTGTGTCCCGCTGTGTCCTCGCTGTGTCCCGCTGTGTCTCGCTGTGCCCCCACTGTGTCCCGTTGTGTTCACAGCTGTGTACCACGCTGTGTAACGCTGTGTCCCCGCTGTATCGATGCTGTGTACCGCTGGGTCCCGCTGTGTCCTCGCTGTATTCCCCGCTGTGTCCCGCTGTGTCCCCCACTGTGTCCCCCGCTGTGTCCCTATGTGTCCCACGCTTTGTCCCCCTGTTTCCCCGCAGTTTCCCTGCTGTGTCCCGCTGTTTCCCACTGTGTTCTGTGGTGTCCCGCTTTGTCCCCCGCTGTGTCCCCCGGTGAGTCGCCGCTGTGTCCCCGCTTTGTCCCGCTGAGTCCTCCATGTGTCTCCCTCTGTGTCCCGCTGTGTCCCCCGCTGTGTCCCGCTGTGTCCACTGCTGGGACCCGGCTGTGTCCCGCTGTGTCCCGCTGTGTCCTCACTGTGTCCCACTCTGTGTTCCGCTGCGTCCTCGCTTTGTCCCCCGCTGTGTCCCGCTGTGTCCCCCGCTGTGCCCTGCAGTGTCCCGCTCTGTCCCGCTGTGTCCTCGCTGTGTCACGCTGTGTCCCGCTGTGTCCCCCACTGTTTCCCCTGCTGTGTCCGGCTGTGTCCCCCACTGTGTCCCGCTCTGTCTCCCTCTGTGTCCCGCTGTGTCCCCCGCTGTGTTCCACTGTGTCCCCGCAGTGTCACTGCTGTTTCCTGCTGTGTCCCGCTGTGTTCCGTGGTGTCCCTCTTTGTCTCCCGCTGTGTTCCCCGCTGTGTCCCGCTGTGTCCGACTGTGTCCCGCTCTGTCCCCGCTATGTCTCGCTGTGTCCCGCTGTGTCCCCGCTCTGTGCCCGCTGTGTCCCGCTATGTCCCCAGCTTTGTCCTGCTGTGTCCCCGCAGTGTCCCGCTGTGTCCCACTGTGTCACACTGTGTCCCGTGGTGTCCCAATTTGTCCCCCGCTGTGTCCACCGCTGAGTCCCCTCTTTGTGGCCGCTGTGTCCTGCTGTGTCCTCGCTGTGTCCCCCGCTGTCTCCCGCTTTGTCCCCCGCTGTGTCCCCGCTGTGTCACGCTATGTCCTCGCTGTTTCCCCCGCTGTGTCCCGCTGTGTCCCCACTATGTCCCCAGCGGTGTCCCGCTGTGTCCCGCTGTGTACCCCGCTGTGTCCCGCTATGTTCCCGCAGTGTCCCGCTGTGTCCCGCAGTGTCCTCGCTGTGTCCCCCGCTGTGTCCCGTTGTGTCCCCAGCTGTGTACCTCGCTGTGTCCCGCTGTGTCCCCGCTGTATCGACGCTGGGTCCCACTGGGTCCCGCTGTGTCCTCCCTGTGTCCCCAGCTATGTCCCGCCGTGTCCGCCAGTGTGTCCCGCTGTGTCTACTGCTTTGTCGCCGCTGTGTCCCGCTGTGTCCCGCTGTGTCCTCGCTGTGTCCCACGCTGTATTCTGCTGTGGCCTCGCTTTTTTCCTCGCTGTGTCTCGCTGTGTACCCCTCTGTGTCCCCCGCTGATTCCCGCTGTTTCCCCTGCTGTGTTCCTGCTGTGTCCCGCTGTGTCCCGCTGTGTACTGCTGCGTCCCCCGCTGAGTCCCGCTGTGTCCCCGCTGTGTCCCAATGTGTCCTCGCTCTGTCCCCTACTGTGTACCGCTGTGTCCTTCCTGTGTCCCCTGCTGTGTCCCGCTGTGTCCCGCTGTGTCCCCCGCTGTGTCCCCCGCTATGTCCCGCTGTGTTCCCTGCTGTGTACCGCTGTGTGCCCCGCAGTGTCAGCGCTGTGTACCGCTGTGTCCTCGCTGTGTCCCCTGCTGTCTCCCGCTCTGTACCCCGCTGTGTCTCAAGCTTTGTCCCTGCTGCGTCCCACTGTGTCCCGCTGTGTCCCGCTGTGCCCCCACTGTGTCCCGTTGTGTTCACAGCTGTGTACCACGCTCTGTAACGCTGTGTCCCCGCTGTATCGACGCTGTGTCGCCCTGGGTCCCGCTGTGTCCTCGCTGTGTTCCCCGCTGTGTCCCGCTGTGTCTGCCACTGTGTCCCGCTGTGTCTACGGCTGTGTCCCCGCTGTGTCCCGCTGTGTCCTCGCTGTGTCCTCGCTGTGTCCCACGCTGTGTTCCGCTGTGTCCTCGCTTTTTTCCCCGCTGTGTCCTGCTGTGTCCCTGCCATATCGACGCTGGGTTCACCTGGGTCCCTTTGTGTCCTCCCTGTGTCCCCCGCTGTGTCCCGCTGTGTCCCCGCTGTGTCTCTGCTGTGTCCCCGCTGTGTTCCGGTGTGTCCCGCTGTGTACTGCTGTGTCAAGCTGATCCCCGCTGCGTCCCCGCTGTGTCCCTCTGTGTACCCCACTGTGTCCAGCTTTGTCCCCGCTGTGTCTCGCTGTGTCCCACACTCTGTCCCCCACTGTGTCCCGCTGTGTCCCCCGCTGTTTCGCATTGTGTCCCCCACTGTGTCCCGCTGTGTCCCCGCAGGTTCACCTCTGTTTCCCGCTGTGTCCCGCTGTGTTCCGTGGTGTCCTCGCTGTGTCCCCCTGCTGTGTCCCGTTGTGTCCCGCTGTGTCCTCGCTGTGTCCCCCTGCTGTGTCCCGTTGTGTCCCGCTGTTTCACTGCTGTGTCCCACACTGTGTCCCGCTGTGTCCCCCACTGTGTCCCGCTGTGTCCCCGCAGGTTCACCTCTGTTTCCCGCTGTGTCCCTTTGTGTGCCGCTGTGTCCTCGCTGTATCCCCGCTGTGTCCCGCTGTGTCCCACTGTGTCCCCGCAGGTTCACCTCTGTTTCCCGCTGTGTCCCGTTGTGTGCCGCTGTGTCCTCGCTGAGTCCCCTACTGTCTCCCTCTCTGTCCCCCGCTGTGTCTCACGCTTTGTCCCCGCTGTGTCCCACTGTGTACCGCTGTGTCCCCCTGTGCCCCCACTGTGTCCCGTTGTGTCCACAGCTGTGTACCACGCTGTGTACCACGCTGTGTAACGCTGTGTCCCCGCTGTATCGACGCTGTGTCCCACTTTGTCCCGCTCTGTCCTCGCTGTGTTCCCCGCTGTGTCCCGCTTTGTACACCGCTGTGTCCCCAGCTGTGTCCTCGCTGTGTCCCAGCTGTGTCCTGCTGTGTCCTCACTGGGACCACCACTGTGTGTTGCTGTGTCCACCGCTGTGTCCCGCTGTGTCCAGCTGTGTCCCGCTTTGTCCCCGCTGTGTCCCGCTGTGTCCCCGCTGTGTGCCTGCTCTGTCCCGCTGTGTCTCCCGCTTTGTCCCACTGTGTCCCACTGTGTCCCCGCTGTGTCCCGCTGTGTCCCGCTGTGTCGCCGCTGTGTGCCCGCTCTGTCCAGCTGTGTATTCCGCTGTGTCCAGTTGTGTCACCGCTGTGTCTCGCTGTGGCCACTCTCTGTCTCCACTGTCCCCCGCTGGGTCCCCCGCTGTGTCCCGCTGTGTCCCGCTGTGTCCCCCTCTTTGTCCTGCTGTGTCCCGCAGTGTCCCCGCTGTGTCCCACTGTGTAACACTTTGTCCCGTGGTGTCCCACTTTGTCCCACGCTGTGTCCCCCGGTGAGTCCCCTCTGTGTCGCCGCTGTGTCCCCCTGTGTCCTCGCTGTGTCCCCCGCTGTCTCCCGCTTTGTCGCTCACTGTGTTCCGCTGTGTCCCACTGTGTCCCCGCTGTGTCCCCAGCTGCGTCCCGCTGTGTCCCGCTGTGTCCCGCTGTGTCCCTGCTGTATGGACGCTGTCTCCTGATGGGTCCCGCTTTGTCCTCGATGTGTTCCCCGCTGTGTCCCGCTGTGTCCCCAGCTGTGTCTCCCGCTGTGTCCCGCTGTGTCCTCGCTGGTTCCCCTGCTGTGTCCCGCTGTGACACCCGCTGTGTTCCGCTTTGTCCCGCTATGTCCCGCTGTGTCCCCGCTGTGTGCCCGCTGTGTCCCGTTGTGTACTCTGTTGTGTCCAGCTGTGTCACAGTTGTGTCTCGCTTTGGCCCCTCTCTGTCTCCGCTGTCCCCCGCTGTGTCCCCCGCTGTGTCCCTTTGTGTGTCCCGCTTTGTCCCGCTGAGTCCCATCTGTGTCG
>NW_012297765.1:0-4212 GCF_000151885.1 Dipodomys ordii | reverse complement strand
GCTGAGTCCCGCTGTGTCCCCGCTGTGTCCCAATGTGTCCTCGCTGTTTCCCCCGCTGTGTCCCGTTGTGTCCTCGCTGTGTCCCCCGCTGTGTCCCGCTGTGTCCCGCTGTGTTCACCGCTGTGTCCCCCGCTCTCTCCCGCTGTCTCCCATGCTGTGTCTCACGCTTTGTCCCCGCTGTGTCCCACTGTGTCCCGCTGTGTCCCCCTGTGCCCCCACTGTGTCCCGTTGTGTCCACAGCTGTGTCCCACGCTGTGTAAAGCTGTGTGCCCGCAGTATCGACGCTGTGTCCCGCTGATTCCCGCTGTGTCCTCGTTGTGTTCCCCGCTGTGTCCCGCTGTGTCCCCCGATGTCTCCCGCTGTGTCTTCGATGGGTCCCCCGCTGTGTCGCGCTGTGTCCCGCGCTGTGTCCTACTGTGTCCCGCTGTGTCCCGCTCTGTCCCTGTTGTGTCCCGCTGTGTCCCCGCTTTGTGCCCGCTGTGTCCCTCTGTGTACTCCGTTGTGTCAGTCTGTGTCACCGCTGTCTCTCACTGTGTCCACTCTGTCTCCGCTGTCCCCCGCTGTGTCCCCCGCTGTGTCCCCCACTGGGTCCGGCTGTGTCCTGCTGTGTCCCCCGCTGTGTCCCGCTGAGTCCCCGCAGTGTCCCCGCTGTGTCCCGCTGTGTCCTCCCTGTGTCCCCCCTTGTGTCCCCCGCTGTCTCCCGCTTTGTCCCACGCTGTGTCCCGCTGTATCCCGCTGTGTCCCGCTGTGTACTCTGTTGTGTCCAGCTGTGTCACCTCTGTGTCCCGCTGTGTCCTCGCTGTGTCCCCAGCTGTGTTCTGCTGTGTCCCGCTGTGTCCCCCACTGTGTCCGGTAGTGTCCACAGATGTGTACACCGCTGTGTCCCCCTGTGTGCCCGCTGTATCGACGCTGTGTCCCGCTGTGTCCTGCTGTGTCCTCGCTGTGTCCCCCACTGTGTCCCGCTGAGGCCCCGCTGTGGCCCCCGCTGTGTCCCGCTGTGTCAGGCTGTGTACCCCGCTGTGTCCCGCTATGTTCCCGCAGCGTCCCCGCTGTGTCCCGCTGTGTCCTGCTTTGTCCCCGCTGTATCCCCTGCTGTGTCCCGTTGTGTCGCCAGCTGTGTCCCCCGCTGTGTCCCGCTGTGTCCCCCCTGTATCGACGCTGTGTCCCGCTGGGTCCAGCTGGGTCCTCCGTGTGTTCCCCGCTGTGTTCCGCTGTGTCCCCCGCTGTGTCCCGCTGTGTCAACTGCTGTGTCCCCTCTATGTCCCGCTGTGTCCTCGCTGTGTCCCCCGCTGTGTCCCGTTGTGTCCCCAGCTGTGTACCCCGCTGTGTCCCGCTTTGTTACCGCTGTATCGACGCTGTGTCCCGCTGGGTCCCGCTGGGTCTTCCCTGTGTTCTCCGCTGTGTCCCGCTGTGTCCCCGCTGTGTACCGCTGTGTCTACTGCTGTGTCACCGCTATGTCCCGCTGTCTCGCTGTGTCCCACTGTGTCCTCGCTGTGTCCCCCGCTGTGTTCCGCTGTGTCCTCGCTGTGTCCCCCGCTGTGTCCCGTTGTGTCCCCAACTGTGTACCCCGCTGTGTCCCGCTGTGTTAACGCTGTATCGACGCTGTGTCCAGCTGGGTCCTGCTGTGTCCTTGCTGTGTTCCCCGCTGTGTCCCGCTGTGTCCCCCGCTGTGTCCCGCTGTGTCACGCTGTGTCATGCTGTGTATTGCTGTGTCTCCCACTGAGTCCCGCTGTGTCCCCGCTGTGTCCCAAAGTGTCCTCGCTGTGTCCCCCGCTGTGTCCCGCTGTGTCCCGCTGTGTCCCCGCTGTGTCCCAAGATGTGTCCCGCTGTGTCCCTGCTTTGTACCCCGCTGTGTCCCGCTATGTTCCCGCAGTGTCCCCGCTGTGTCCCGCTGTGTCTCCCGATATGTCCCCCGCTGTGTCCCGCTGTGTCCAACGCTCTGTACCGCTGTGTCCCTCTGTGTCCCCCGCTGTGTACCGCTGTGTCCCCGCAGGCTCACCGCTGTTTCCTGCTGTGTTTCGTTGTATTCCGTGGTGTCCGGCTTTGTCCCCCGCTGTGTCCCCCACTGTCTCCCGCTCTGTCCCCCGCTGTTTCTCATGCTTTGTCTCCGCTGTGCCCCACTGTGTCCCGCTGTGTCTCGCTGTGCCCCCACTGTGTCCCGTTGTGTCCACAGCTGTTTACCACGCTGTGTAATGCTGTGTCCCCGCTGTATCGATGCTGTGTCCCGCTGGGTCCTGCTGTGTCCTCGCTGTGTTCCACGCTGTGTCCCGCTGTGTCTCCCGCTGTGTCCCCCGCTGTGTCCTCGCTATGACCCCTGATGTATCCCGCTGTGTCCTCGCTGGGTCCCCCGCTGTGTCCGGCTGTGACCCCTGCTGTGTCCCGCTGTGTCCCGCTCTGTCCCTGCTGTGTCCTCACTGTGTACTCCGTTGTGTCAGGCTGTGTCAACGCTGTGTCTCGCTGTGTCCCCTCTCTGTCTCCGCTGTCCCCCGCTGTGTCCCCCGCAGTGTCCCGCTGTGTCCTGCTGTGTCCCCCGCTGTGTCCCGCTGTGTCTACTGCTGTGTCCCTGCTATGTCCCGCTGTGTCTCGCTGTGTCCTGCTGTGTCCTAGCTTTGTCCCCCGCTGTGTCCCGCTGTGTCCCTCGCTGTGTCCCGCTGTGTCCCTGCAGGCTCGCTGCTGTTTCTGCTGTGTTTCGCTGTGTTCCGTGGTGTCCCGCTTTGTCCCCCGCTGTGTCCCTTGCTGAGTCCCCGCTTTGTCGCCGCTATGTCCCACTGTGTCCTCGCAGTGTCCCCCGCTGTCTCCCGCTCTGTCCCCTGCTGTGTCTAAAGCTTTGTCCCCACTTTGTCCCACTGTGTCCCGCTGTGTCCCGCTGTGCCCCTACTGTGTTCCGTTGTGTCCACAGCTGTGTACCATGCTGTGTAACGCTGTGTGCCCGCTGTATCGACGCTGTGTCCCGCTGGGTCCTCCTTGTGTTCCCCGCTGTGTCCCCCGATGTGTCCCCCGCTGTGTCCTCACTATGTTCCCCGCTGTGTCCAGCTGTGTCCCCGCTGTGTCCCCCGATGTGTCCCCCGCGGTGTCCCGCTGTGTCCTGCTCTGTCCCCGCTGTGTCCTGCTGTGTCCCGCCGTGTGCCCGATGTGTGCCCCCTGTGTCCTGCTGTGTAGCCCGTTGTGTTTAGCTGTGTCACCGCTGTGTCCTCGCTGTGTCCCCCTCTGTCTCCCGCTTTGTCCCCCGCTGTGTAACGCTGTGTCCCGCTGTGTCCTTGCTGTGTGCCTCGCTGTGTCCCGCTGTGTCCCCGCTTTGTCCCAAGCTGTGTCCCGCTGTGTCCCGCTGTGTCCCCCACTGTGTCCCGTTGTGTCCCCAGCTGTGAACCCTGCTGTGTCCCGCTGTGTCCCCGCTGTATCGACGCTGTGTCCCGCTGGTTCCCGCTGTGTCCACCCCTGTGTCCCGCTGTTTCAACTGCTGTGCCCCGCTCTATCACGCTGTGTCTCTCTGTGTCCCGCTGTGTCCACTCTCTGTCTCCGCTGTCCCCCGCTTTGTCCCCCACTGTGTCTCCCGCTGTGTCCCGCTGTGTCCCGCTGTGTCCCCGCAGTGACCCCGCTGTGTCCCGCTGTGTCACAATGTGTCCCATGGTGTCCCGCTGTGTCCCCTGCTGTGTCACTCTGTGTCCCCCGCTTTGTCACCGCTGTGTCCCGCTGTGTCATCTCTGTGTCCCCCGCTGTCTCCCGCTCTGTCCCCCGCTGTGTGTCACGCTTTGTCCCCTCTGTGTCCCTCTGTGCCTCGCTGTGTCCCGCTGTGCCCCCACTGTGTCCCTTTGTGTCCACAGCTGTGTACCCCACTGTGTCCTGCTGTGTGCCCGCTGTATCGACGCTGTGTCCCACTGTGTCCCGCTGTGTCCTCGCTGTGTCCCCCTCTGTGTCCCCCGCTGTGTCCTCGCTGTGTCCCCGGATGTATCCCGCTGTGTCCTCGATGGGTCCCCCGCTGTGTCCCGTTGTGTCCCCAGCTGTGAACCCTGCTGTGTCCCGCTGTGTCCACGCTGTATCGACGCTGTGTCCCGCTGGTTCCCGCTGTGTCCTCCCTGTGTGCCCCGCTGTGTCCCGCTGTGTCCACCCCTGTGTCCTGCTCTTTCAACTGCTGTGCCCCGCTGTATCCCGCTGTGTCTCGCTGTGTCCCGCTGTGTATCCTGCTGTGTCCCGTTCTGTCCACAGCTGTGTTCA
>NW_012297764.1:0-4212 GCF_000151885.1 Dipodomys ordii | reverse complement strand
AAGGAGATCAGGAGGAGAAGCAGAAGAAGGAGAAGCAGAAGCAGATTTTGAAGCAGAAGCAGAAGAAGATGCAGAAGGAGAAGCAGGAGAAGCAGAAGAAGCAGAAGCAGAAGGAGAAGCAGAAGTAGGAGAAGGAGAAGAAGAAGGAAGGGCAGCAGAATCAATAGGAGAGGCAGAAGGAGAAGCAGAAGCAGAAAGAGAAGCAGAAAGAAAAGCAGTAGAAGCAGAAGAAGCAGGAAAAGCAGAAGCAGAAGAAAGAGAAGAAGAAGAAGAAGAAGAAGAAGAAGAAGAAGAAGAAGAAGAAGAAGAAGAAGAAGAAGAAGAAGAAGAAGAAGCATAAGGAGAAGCAGTAGAAGCAGAAGAAGCAGAAGCAGGAGAAGCAGAAGAAAAAGAATAAGCAAAAGAAGCAGAAGCAGAAGCAGTGGGAGACGCAGAAGAAGGAGAAGGAGAACGAGCAGCAGAAGGAGAAGCAGAAGCAGAAAGAGAAGCAGAAACAGAAGGAGAACACGAAGGAGAAGCAGGAGAATCAGAAGAAGCAGAAGTAGAAGCAGAAAGAGGAGAAGAAGGAGAAGCAGAAGTAGAATCAGAAGATACAGAAGAAGAAGAAGCAGAAGAAACAGAAGCAAATGATTCAGAAGAAGGAGAAGAGCAGAAGCAGAAGGAGAAGCAGAAGCAGAAGGAGAAGCAGAAAGAGAAGCAGGAGAAGCAGAAGAAGCAGGAGAAGCAGAAGCAGAAGAAACAGGAGAAGCTGAAGAATCAGAAGCAGAATCTGAAGCAGAAGGAGAAACAGAAGAAGCACAATCTGAAGCAGAAGCAGAAGAAACAGTAATAGTAGAATAAGCAGAAGCAGAAGCAGCAAGAGAAGCAGAAGAAAAAGAAGTCGGAGAAGGCGAGAGAGATGGATTAGGAGTAGGAGAAGCAAAAGGATAAGCAGAAGCAGAAAGACACGCAGAAGGAAAAGCAGCACGAGAAGTAGGAGAAGCAGGAGAAGCAGAAGCAGGAGAAGCAGAAGAAACAGAAGACGCAGAAGCAGAATGAGAAGCAAAAGGAGTAATAAAACAGAACCAGAAGGAGAAGCAGAAGCAGAAGGAGAAGCAGAAGAAGGAGAAGGAGAATCAGAAAGAGAAGCAGAAAGTGAAGCAGAATGAGATTCAGGAGAAGCTGAAGAAGCAGAAGCAGGAGAAGCAGAAGCAGAAGAAACATAGGAAGGAGAAGAAGCAGAAGGAGAAGCAGAAACAGAAGGAAAAGCAGAAAGAGAAGCAGGAGAACCAGAAGAAGCAGCAGCAGGAGAAGCAGAAGCAGAAGAAGCTGAAGAAGCAGAAGCAGAACTTGAAGCAGAAGGAGAAGCAGGAGAAGCAGAAGAAGCAGAATTTGGAGAAGCAGAAGGAGAAGCAGAAGCAGAAAGAGAAGCAAAAGCAGAAGGAGAAGCAGAAGGGGAAGCAGAAGAAACAGAAGAAGCAGAGGCAGTAGCAGAAGAAGCAGAAGATGCAGAAGCAGAAGGAAAAGCAGAAGAACGAGAAGGAGAAGGAGTAGGAGAAACAGAAGGAGAAGCAGAAAGAGAAGCAGAAGAAGGAGCAGGAGAAGGAAAAGCAGCAGGAGAAGCAGAAAGAGCAGCAGAAGGAGAAGCAGGAGATGCAGAAACTTGAGAAGCAGAAGCGGAAGAAACACAAGAAGGACAAGAAGCAGAAGCAGAAGGAGAAGCAGAAACAGAAGGAGAAGCAGGAAGAGAAGGAGGGAAAGCAGAAGAAGCAGAAGCAGGAGAAGCAGAAGCATAAGAATGTGAAGAAGCAGAAGGAGAACCTGAAACAGAAGGAGAAGCAGGAGAAGCAGAAGAAGCAGAATCTGAAGAAGCAGAATAAGAAGCAGAAGGAGAAGTAGAAGCAGAAAGAGAATCAAAAGCAGATGGAGAAGCAGAAGAAACAGAAGAAGTAGAAGCAGAAGCAGTTGTAGCAGAAGCAGAAGGAAAAGCAGAAGAACAAGAAGGAGAAGGAGAAACAGAAGGAGAAACAGAAGGAGAAGCAGAAAGAGACGCAGGTAAAGCAGACGAAGAAGAAGCAAAAGGAGAATCAGAAGGAGAAGCAGAAGAAGGAGAAGGAGAAACAGAAGAAGATGCAGAAGGAGAAGCAGGAGAAGCAGAAGAAACAGAAGCATGAGGAGAAGCAGGAAAAGCAGAAGAAGCAGAAGCAAAAGGAGAAGCAAAAGAAGGAGAAGGAGAAGCAGAAGCAGAAGCATAAGGAAAAGCACAAGCAGAAGGAGATGCAGAAGGAGAAGCAGGAGAAGCAGAAGCTGAAGGAGAAGCAGAAGTAGGAGAAGGTGAAGGAGGAGAAGCAGAAGCAGAATGAGAAGCAGAATGAGAAGCAGAAAGAGAAGCAGGAGAAGGACAAGAAGCAGAAGCAGGAGAAGCCGAAAGAGAAGAAGCAGAAGAAGCAGAAACATTAGCAGAACGAGAAGCAGAAGCAGAAGGAGAAGCAGCAGAAAAAGTAGAACCAGAAATTCAGGCAGGAGAAACAGAAGAAGCAGAAGCAGAAGCAGAAGGAGAAGCAAAAAGAGAAGCACAAGGAGTAGTAAAAGAAGCAGCAGAAGGAGAAGCAGCAGAAGAAGCAGAAAAACAAGCAGGAGAAGCAGAAGCAGAAAGAGAAGTAGAAGCAGAAGAAGCAGAACCAGAAGAAGAAGCAGTAGAAGCATAAGAAAGAGAAGCAGGAGAAGCAGAAGCAGAAGATAAAGAAGAAGCATAAGAAGCAGAAATAGAAGCAGAGGGAGAAACAGAAGAAGGAGAAGGAGCAGCAGAAGGTGAAGCACAAGGAGATGCAGAAGCAGAAAGAGAAGCAAAAACAGAAGGAGAAGTTGGAGAATCAGAAGAAGCAGAAGCAGAAAGAGAAGCAGAAGAGGGAGAAGGAGAAGCAGAAGCAGAAGGACAATCAGGAGAAGCAGAAGAAGCAGAAGCGGGAGAAGCAGAAGAAGAAGAAGAAACAGAAGAAGGAGAAGGAGCAGAAGGAGAAGCAGAAGCAGAAGGAGAAGCAGAAATAGAAACAGAAGCAGAAGAAGCAGTTGCAGGAGAAGCAGAAGCAGAAGAAACAGAAGAAGCTGAAGAAGCAGAAGGAGAACCTGAAGCAGAAAGAGAAGCAGAAGCATCAGAAGCTGGAAAAGCAGAAGCAGAAGAAAGAGAAGAAGAAGAAGACGAACAAGAAGAGGAAGAAGCAGCAGCATAAGGAGAAGCATAAGGAGAAGCATAAGGAGAAGTATAAGGAGAAGCAGTAGAAGCAGAAGAAGCGGAAGCAGGAGAAGCAGAAGCAGAAGAAAAAGAATAAGCAAAAGAAGCAGAAGCAGAAGCAGTGAGAGAAGCAGAAGAAGGAGAAGGAGAAGGAGCAGCAGAAGGAGAAGCAGAAGCAGAAAGAGAAGCAGAAACAGAAGGAGAACAAGAAGGAGAAGCAGGAGAATCAGAAGAAGCAGAAGTAGAAGCAGAAGAAGGAGAAGCAGAAGTAGAATCCGAAGAAACAGAAGAAGAAGAAGCAGAAGAAACAGAAGCAAAAGAAACAGAAGAAGGAGAAGAGCAGAAGCAGAAGAAGAAGCAGAAGCAGAAGCAGAAGGAGAAGCAGAAAGAGAAGCAGGAGAAGCAGAAGAAGCAGGAGAAGCAGAAGCAGAAGAAACAGGAGAAGCCGAAGAAGCAGAAGCAGAATCTGAAGCAGAAGGAGAAACAGAAGAAGCACAATCTGAAGCAGAAGCAGAAGAAACAGAAATAGTAGAATAAGCAGAAGCAGAAGCACCAGGACAAGCAGAGGAACAAGAAGGAGAAGGCGAAAGAGAAGGATTAGGAGTAGGAGAAGCAAAAGGATAAGCAGAAGCAGAAAGAGACGCAGAAGGAGAAGCAGCACGAGAAGTAGGAGAAGCAGAAGAAGCAGAAGCAAGAGAAGCAGAAGAAACAGAAGACGCAGAAGCAGAAGGAGAAGCAGAAGGAGAAATTGAAGCAGAAGGAGAAGCAGAAGCAGAAGGAGAAGCAGAAGAAGGAGAAGGAGAAGGAGAAGCAGAAAGAGAAGCAGAAAGAGAAGCACAACGAGAAGCAGGAGAAGCAGAAGCAGGAGAAGCAGACGCAGATGAACATAAGATGGAGAAGAAGCAGAACGAGAAGCAGAAACAGAAGGAAAAGCAGAAGTAGAAGCAGGAGCAGCAGAAGAAGCAGCAGCAGGACAGCAGAAGCAGAGAGCCGAGAGCAGA
>NW_012297763.1:0-2543 GCF_000151885.1 Dipodomys ordii | reverse complement strand
GCAGAAGGAGATCAGCAGTAGTAGCAGAAGCATAAGCAGAAGCATAAGCAGAAGTAGAAGATTCAGCAGCAGAAGCAGCAGATGCAGTAGTAGAAGCAGAAGGAGAAGCAGAAGCAGAATGAGAAGCAGAAAGAGAAGCAGTAGAAGAAGAAGAAGCAGGAAAAGCAGAAGCAGCAGAAAGAGAAGAAGAAGAAGAAGAAGAAGAAGAAGAAGAAGAAGAAGAAGAAGAAGAAGAAGAAGAAGAAGAAGAAGAAGAAGAAGAAGAAGAAGAAGAAGAAGAAGAAGAAGAAGAAGAAGAAGGAGAAGGAGAAGGAGAAGCAGTAGAAGCAGAAGAAGCAGAAGCAGGAGAAGCAGAAGAAAAAGAGTAAGCATAAGAAGCAGAATCAAAGGGAGAAGCAGAAGAAGGAGAAGCAGAAGCAGAAGAAGCAGCAGGAGAAGCAGAAGCAGAAGAAGATGCAGAAGGAGAAGCAGGAGAAGCAGAAGAAGGAGAAGGAGAAGGCGAAAGAGAAGGATTAGGAGTAGGAGAAACAAAAAGATATCAGAAGCAGAAAGAGACGCAGAAGGAGTAGCAGCACGAGAAGTAGGAGAAGCAGGAGAAGCAGAAGCAGGAGAAGCAGAAGAAACAGAAGACGCAGAAGCAGAATGAGAAGCAGAAGGAGAAATTGAAGCAGAAGCAGAAGGAGAAGCAGAAGCAGAAGGAGAAGCAGAAGAAGGAGAAGGAGAAGCAGAAAGAGAAGCACAACGAGAAGCAGGAGAAGCAGAAGGAGGAGAAGCAGAAGCAGAAGAAACATAGGAAGGAGAAGAAGCAGAAGCAGAAGGAGAAGCAGAAACAGAAGGAAAAGCAGAAAGAGAAGCAGGAGAAGCAGAAGAAGCAGCAGCAGGAGAAGCAGAAGCAGAAGAAACAGGAGAAGGACAAGAAGCAGAAGCAGAAGGAGAAGAGGAAACAGAAGGAGAAGCAGAAAGAGAAGGAGGGGAAGCAGAAGAAGCAGAAGCAGACGGAGAAGCAGAAGAAGGAGAAGGAGAAGCCAGAGCAGAAGAAGAAGCAGAAGGAAAAGCACAAGCAGAAGGAGATGCAGAAGGAGAAGAAGGAAATGCAGAAGACACAGAAGCAGAAGGAGAAGAAGAAGGAGAAGAATCAGAATCAGAAGAAGCAGAAGCAGAAATAGAAAGAGAAGCCGACGAAGAGAAGCAGAACGAGAAGCAGGAGAAGCAGAAGAAGCACAAGCGGGAGAAGCAGAAGAAGAAGAAACAGAAGAAGGAGAAGGAGCAGAAGCAGGAGAAGCAGAAGGAGAAGCAGAAAGAGAAGCAGAAAAAGCAGAAGCAGGAGAAGCAGAAGGAGAAGAAACAGGAGAAGGACAAGAAGCAGAAAGAGAACCAGTAGAAGCAGAAGAGGCAGGAAAAGCAGAAGCAGAAGAAAGAGAAGAAGAAGAAGACGAAGAAGAAGAAGAAGCAGCAGCAGCATAAGGAGAAGCATAAGGAGAAGCATAAGGAGAAGTATAAGGAGAAGCAGTAGAAGCAGAAGAAGCAGAAGCAGGAGAAGCTGAAGCAGAAGAAAAAGAATAAGCAAAAGAAGCAGAAGCAGAAGCAGTGAGAGAAGCAGAAGAAGGAGAAGGAGAAGGAGCAGCAGAAGGAGAAGCAGAATTAGAAAGAGAAGCAGAAACAGAAGGAGAACAAGAAGGAGAAGCAGGAGAATCAGAAGAAGCAGAAAGAGAAGGAGAAGAAGGAGAAGGAGAAGGAGAATCTGAAGAAACAGAAGAAGAAGAAGCAGAAGAAACAGAAGCAAAAGAAACAGAAGAAGGAGAAGAGCAGAAGCAGAAGCAGAAGGAGAAGCAGATGCGAAGGAGAAGCAGAAAGAGAAGCGGGAGAAGCAGAAGAAACAGGAGAAGCCGAAGAAGCAGAAGCAGAATCTGAAGCAGAAGGAGAAACAGAAGAAGCACAATCTGAAGCAGAAGCAGAAGAAACAGTAATAGTAGAATAAGCAGAAGCAGAAGCAGCAAGAGAAGCAGAAGAAGAAGAAGTCGGAGAAGGCGAGAGAGAAGGATTAGGAGTAGGAGAAGCAAAAGGATAAGCAGAAGCAGAAAGAGACGCAGAAGGAAAAGCAGCACGAGAAGTAGGAGAAGCAGGAGAAGCAGAAGCAGGAGAAGCAGAAGAAACAGAAGACGAAGAAGCAGAATGAGAAGCAGAAAGAGCAATTGAAGCAGAAGCAGAAGGAGAAGCAGAAGCAAAAGGAGAAGCAGAAGAAGGAGAAGGAGAAGCAGAACGAGAAGCAGGAGAAGCAGAAGCAGGAGAAGCAGAAGCAGAAGAAACAGAAGAAGGAGAAGAAGCAGAAGCAGAACCTGAAGCAGAAGGAGAACCAGGAGAAGCAGAAGAAGCAGAATCTGGAGAAGCAGAAGGAGAAGCAGAAGCAGAAAGAGAAGCAAAAGCAGAAGGAGAAGCAGAAGAAACAGAAGAAGCAGAGGCAGTAGCAGAAGAAGCAGAAGATGCAGAAGCAGAAGGAGAAGCAGAAGGAAAAGCAGAAGAACGAGAAGGAGAAGGAGAAACAG
>NW_012297762.1:0-4213 GCF_000151885.1 Dipodomys ordii | reverse complement strand
GCAGAAGAAGAACAGAAGAAGGAGAAGGAGCAGAAGGAGAAGCAGAAGCATGTAAGGAGAAGCAGAAAGAGAAGCAGAAGAAGCAGTAGCAGGAGAAGCAGAAGCAGAAGAAACAGAAGAAGCCCAAGAACCAGAAGGAGAACCTGAAGCAGAAGGAGATGCAGAAGCAGCAGAAGCTGGAAAAGCATAAGCAGAAGAAACAGAAAAAGCAGAAGAAGCAGATGCAGGACGAGAAGCAGAAGAAGAAGAAGGAGAATGAGAAGGATTAGGAGTAGGAGGAGCAGAAGCAGAATAAGAAGCAGAAAGAGAAGCAGTAGGAGAAGCAGAAGAAGAAACAGAAGAAGCAGAAGCAGGAGAAGCAGAAGCAGAATGAGAAGCACAAGAAGGAGAAATTGAAGGAGAAGGAGAATGATACGGAGAAGCAGAAGGAGAAGTAAGAGAAGCAGAAGAAGAAGAAGCAGGAGAAGCAGAAGCAGAAGAAACAGAAGAAGGAGAAGAGCAGAAGCAGAAGCAGAAGGAGAAGCAAAAGCAGGAGAAGCACAAGAAGCAGAAGCTGAAGCAGAAGAAGAAGAAACAGAAAAAGCAGAAGAAGCAGAAGAAGAAGCAGCAAGAGAAGCAGAAGAAAAAGAAGGAGAAGGAGAAAGAGAAGGATTAGGAGTAGGAGAAACAGAAGGATAAGCAGAAGCAGAAAGAGAAGGAGAAGGAGAAGGAGAAGCAGGAAAATCAGAAGAAGCAGGAGAAGCAGAAGCAGAATGAAAAGCAGAAGAAGGAGAATTTGAAACAGAAGAAGATGCAGAAGAGGAGCAGAAGCAGTAGTAGAAGCAGAAGCAGGAGAAGCAGAAGCAGAAGAAATAGAAGAAGGAGAAGAAGCAGAAGAAGAAAGAGAAGCAGAAACAGAAGGAGAAGCAGAAATAGAAGCAGAAGAAGCCGCAGAAGCAAAAGCAGAACCTGAAGCAGAAGGAGAAGCAGAAGAAGAAGAATCTGAAGCAGAATCTGGAGAAGAAGAAGGAGAACCAGAAGGAGAAGCAGAAGCAAAAAGAGAAGCAAAAGCAGAAGGAGAAGCAGAAGGAGAAGCAGAAGAAACAGAAGAAGTAGAAGCAGTAGCAGAAAAAGCTGAAGATAGAGAAGCAGAAAGAAAAGCAGAAGGAATAGCAGAAGAACGAGAAGGAGAAACAGAAGGAGAAGCAGAAGGAGAAGCAGAAGGAGAAGCAGGAAAAGCAGAAGAAGCAGAAGCAGACAGAGAAGCAGAAGAAGGAGAAGGAGAAGCAGAAGGAAAAGCAGAGCAGAAGGAGAAGCAGAAGAAGCAGAAGAAGCAGAAGCAAAAGGAGAAGAAGAAGGAGAAGAAGCAGAATCAGAAGAAGCAGAAGCAGAAATAGAAAGAGAAGCCGACGAAGAGAAGCAGAACGAGAAGCAGTAGAAGCAGAAGAAGCAGAAGCGGGAGAAGCAGAAGAAGGAGAAACAGAAGAAGGAGAAGGAGCAGAAGGAGAAGCAGAAAGAGAAGCAGGAAAAGCAGAAGAAACAGAAGCAGGAGAAGCAGAAGCAGAAGAAACAGGAGAAGGACAAGAAGCAGATGGAAAAGCACAAACAGAAGGAGAAGCAGAAAGAGAAAGAGGGGAAGCAGAAGAAGCAGAAGCAGGAGTAGCAGAAGCATAAGAATCCGAAGAAGCTGAAGCAGAACCTGAAGCAGAAGGAGAAGCAGGAGAAGCAGAAGAAGCAGAATCTGGAGAAGCAGAATGACAAGCTGAAGGAGAAGCAGAAGCAGAAAGAGAATCAAAAGCAGAAGGAGAAGCTGAAGAAACAGAAGAAGCAGAAGCAGTATCAGTTGCAGCAGAAGGAGAAGCAGAAGGAAAAGCAGGAGAACTAGAAGGAGAAAGAGAAACAGAAGCAGAAGGATGAGAATCAGAAGGAGAAGCAGAAGAAGCAGAAGGAGAAGCAGAAGGAGAAACACAAGCAGAAGAAGCAGCACAAGGAGAAGCAGAAGAAGAAGAAGATGCATAAGGAGAAGCAGGAGAAGCAGAAGAAGCAGAAGCAGAAGGAGAAGTAGAAGTAGGATAAGGAGAAGGAAGAGCCGCAGAAGCAATAGGAGAAGCAGAAGGAGAAGCAGAAGCAGAATGAGAAGAAGAAAGAGAAGGAGTGGAAGCAGAAGAAGCAGGAAAAGAAGAAGCAGAATAAAGAGAAGAAGAAGAAGAAGAAGAAGAAGAAGAAGGAGAAGCATAAGGAGAAGAATTAGAAGCAGAAGAAGCAGAAGCAGGAGAAGCAGAAGCAGAAGCAGAAGAAAAAGAATAAGCATAAGAAGAAGAATCAGAGGGAGAAGCAGAAGAAGGAGAAGGAGCAGCAGAAGGAGAAGCAGAAGGAGAATCAGAAGGAGAAGAAGAAGAAGGAGAAGCAGAAGCAGAAGAAGAAGCAGAAGCAGAAGACGATGCAGAAGGAGAAGCAGGAGAAGCAGAAGAAGCAGAAGCAGAACGAGAAGCAGAAGTAGGAGATGGAGAGGGAAGGGCAGCAGAATCAATAGGAGAAGCAGAAGGAGAAGCAGAAGCAGAATGAGAAGCAGAAAGAGAAGCAGTAGAAGCAGAAGAAGCAGGAAAAGCAGAAGCAGAGAAGAGAGAGAGATGAGAAGAAGAGAGAGAAGAAGAAGAAGAAGAAGAAGAAGAAGAAGAAGAAGAAGAAGAAGAAGGAGAAGACGAAGAAAAAGAAGAAGAAGAAGAAGAAGCATAAGGAGAAACATAATGAGAAGCAGTAGAAGCAGAATAAGCAGGAGAAGCAGAAGCAGAAGAAAAAGAATAAGCAGAAGAAGCAGAAGCAGGGGGAGAATCAGAAGAAGGATAAGGAGAAGGAGCAGCAGAAGGAGAAGCAGAAGCAGAATGAGAAGCAGAAACAGAAGGAGAACAAGAAGGAGAAGCAGGAAAATCAGAAGAAGCAGAAGTAGAAGCAGAAAGAGAAGGAGAAGAAGGAGAAGCAGAAGTAGCATCAGAAGAAACAGAAGAAGAAGAAGCAGAAGAAACAGAAGCAAAAGAAACAGAAGAAGGAGAAGAGCAGAAGCAGAAGGAGAAGCAGAAGCAGAAGGAGAAGCAGAAGGAGAAGCAGGAGAAGCAGAAGAAGCAGGAGAAGCAGAAGCAGAAGAAACAGGCGAAGCCGAAGAAGCAGAATCATAATCTGAAGCAGAAGGAGAAACAGAAGAAGCACAATCTGAAGCAGAAGCAGAAGAAACAGTAAGAGTAGAATAAGCAGAAGCAGAAGCACCAGGAGAAGCAGAAGAAGAAGAAGGAGAAGGCGAAAGAGAAGGATTAGGAGTAGGAGAAGCAAAAGGATAAGCAGAAGCAGAAAGAGACGCAGAAGGATAAGCAGAACGAGAAGTAGGAGAAGCAGAAGCAGGAGAAGCAGAAGAAACAGAAGAAGCAGAAGCAGTAGCAGAAGAAGCAGAAGATGCAGAAGTAGAAGGAGAAGCAAAGGAAAAGCAGAAGAACAAGAAGGAGAAGGAGAAACAGAAGGAGAAGCAGAAGGAGAAGCAGAACGAGAAGCAGGAAAAGGAGAAGAAGCAGTAGCAGACGGAGAAGGAGAAGCAGAAGTAGAAGAAGAAGAATAAGGACAAGCACAAGCAGAAGGAGATGCAGAAGGAGAAGCAGGAGAAGCAGAAGAAGCAGAAACAGAAGGAGAAGAAGAAGAAGAAGAAGAAGAAGAAGAAGAAGAAGAAGAAGAAGAAGAAGAAGAAGAAGAAGAAGAAGAAGAAGAAGCAGAAGCAGAAGCAGAAAGAGAAGCAGACGAAGAGAAGCAGAACGAGGAGCAGGAGAAGCAGAAGTAGAAGAAACAGAAGAAGGAGAAGTAGCAGAAGGAGAAGCAGAAGGAGAAGCAGAAAGAGAAGCAGAAACAGAAGGAGAAGCAGAAAGAGAAGGAGGGGAAGCAGAAGAAGCAGAAGCATAAGAATCCGAAGAAGCAGAAGCAGAACCTGAAGCAGGAGAAGTAGAAGAAGCAGAATCTGGAGAAGCAGAAGGAGAAGCAGAAGCAGAAGCAGAAGCAGAAAGAGAATCAAAAGCAGAAGTAGAAGCAGAAGAAACAGAAGAAGCAGAAGCAGTAGTCGTTGTAGCAGAAGCAGAAGGAGAAGCAGTAGGAAAGCAGAAGAACGAGAAGGAGAAGGAGAAGCAGAAGGAGAATCAGAAGGAGAAGCAGAAGAAGGAGAAGGAGAAGCAGAAGCAGAAGAAGCAGCAGAAGGAGAAGC
>NW_012297761.1:0-4214 GCF_000151885.1 Dipodomys ordii | reverse complement strand
TGTCCCACTGTGTCCCGCTGTGTTCCGCTGCGCCCCCACTGTATTTCGTTGTGTCCACAGCTGTGTACCACGCTGTGTAACGCTGTGTGCCCGCTGTATCTACGCTGGGTCCCGCTGGGTCCCGCTGGGTCCTCGCTGTGTCTCCCGCTGTGTCCCGCTGTGTCCCCGCTGTGTCCCGCTGTGTCCCCCGCTGAGTCCCCGCTGTGTCACCGCTGTGTCCCGCTGTTTCCTCGCTGTGTCCCCTGCTGTCACCCTCTCTGTCCCCTGCTGTGTCTCACGCTTTGTCCCCGCTGTGTCCCACTGTGTCCCGCTGTGTCCGGCTGTGCCCCCACTGTGTCCCGTTGTGTAAAGAGATGTGTACTACGCTGTGTAACGCTGTGTCCCCGCTTTATCGACGCTGTGTCCCGCTGTGTCCCGCTGTGTCCTCGCTGTGTTCCCCACTGTCTCCCGCTCTGTCCCTCGCTGTGTCTCACGCTTTGTCCCCGCTGTGTCCCACTGTGTCCCGCTGTGTCCGGCTGTGCCCCCACTGTGTCCCGTTGTGTCCACAGCTGAGTACCACGCTGTGTAACGCTGTGTGCCCGCTGTATCGACGCTGTGTCCCGCTGGGTCCCGCTGTGTCCTCGCTGTGTTCCCCGCTGTGTCCCGCTGTGTCCCCCGCTGTGTCCTCGCTGTGTCCCCCGCTGTGTCCTGCTGTGTCCTCGCTGTGTCCCCCGCTGGGTCCCGGTGGGTCCTGCTGTGTCCTAACTGTGTCCACCGCTGTGTCCCGTTGTGTCCCCAGCTGTGTCCCCCGCTATGTCCCGATGTGTCTACTGCTGTGTCCATGCTATGTCTTGCTGTGTCGCGCTGTGTCCCCCGCTGTGTCCGCCGCTTTGTCCTGCTGTTTTCCCCGCTGTGTCACCAATGTGTCCCGCTGTGTCCTCACTGTGTCCCCCGGTGTCTCGCTGTGCCCCCACTCTGTCCCGTTGTGTCCACAGCTGGGTACCACGCTGTGTAACCCTGTGTCCCCGCTGTATCGACTCTGTGTCCTGCTGGGTGCCATTGTGTCCTCGCTGTGTCCCCCGCTGTGTCCCCCGCTGTGTCCTCGCTGTGTTCCCCGCTGTGTCCCGCATTGTCCCCCGCTGTGTCCCCCGCTGTGTCCTCACTGTGTCCCCTGCTGTGTCCCGCTCTGTCCTCACTGGGTCCCCCACTGTGTCCCGCTGTGTCACCCGCTGTGTCCTGCTGTGTCCGCTGTGTCCCCGCTGTGTGCCTGCTGTGTCCCGCTGTGTCTCCACTTTGTCCTGCTGTGTCCCACTGTGTCCCATCTGTGTCCCGCTGTGTCCCGCTGTGTCCCCGCTGTGTGCCCGCTGTGTCCCGCTGTGTACCCCGCTGTGTCAAACTGTGTCCCGCTCTGTCCCGCTGTGGCCCTTTCTCTGTCTCCGCTGTCCCCCGCTGTGTCCCCCGATGTGTCCCGCTGTGTCCCGCTGTGTCCCCCGCTTTATCCTGCTGTGTCCCCGCAGTGTCCCCGCTGTGTCCCGCTGTGTCACACTGTGTCCCGTAGTGTCCCACTTTGTCCCCCGCTGTGTCCCCCGCTGTGTCCTCCACTAAGTCCCCTCTGTATCGACGCTGTGTCCCGTTGTGTCCCGCTGTGTCCTCGCTGTGTTCCCCGCTGTGTCCCGCTGTTTCCCCCGCTGTGTCCCCCGCTATGTCCTCGCTGGTTTCCCCGCTGTGTCCCGCTGTGTCCCCCGCTGTGTCCCGCTGTGTCCGACTGTGTCCCGCTCTGTCCCCGCTGTGTCCCGCTGTGTCCCGCTGTGTCCCCTCTGTGTGCCCGCTCTGTCCCGCTGTGTACCCCGCTGTGTCCAGCTGTGTCACCGCTGTGTCCCGCTGTGGCCCTTCTCTGTCTCCGCTGTGTCCCGCTGTGTCCCCCGCTTTGTCCCGCTGTGTCCCTCTGTGTCCCCCGCTTTGTCCTGCTGTGTCCCCGCAGTGTCCCGCTGTGTCCCACTGTCTCCCACTGTGTCCCGTGGTGTCCCTGCTGTGTCCCGCTGTGTCCCGCTGTTTCCCCCGCTGTGTCCCCCGCTATGTCCTGCTGTGTCCGCCACTGTGTCCCGCTGTGTCCCCCGCTGTGTCCCGCTGTGTCACTGCTGTGTCCCGCTGTGTCCCCCGATGAGTCCCCGCTGTGTCACCGCTGTGTCCCGCTGTTTCCTCGCTGTGTCCCCTGCTGTCTCCGTCTCTGTCCCCTGCTGTGTCTCACGCTTTGTCCCTGCTGTGTCCCACTGTGTCCCGTTGAGTCTGGCTGTGCCCCCACTGTGTCCCGTTGTGTCCATAGCTATGTACCACGCCTTGTAACGCTGTGACCCCGCTGTATCGACTCTGTGTCCCGCTGTGTCCCGCTGTGTCCTCGATCTGTTCCCCGCTGGGTCCCGCTGGGTCCCCTGCTGTGTCCCCCGCTGTGTCCTCGCTGTGTCCCCTGCTGTGTCCCGCTGTGTCCTCACTGGGTCCACCACTGTGTCCCGCTGTGTCCCCCGCTGTGTCGCGCTGTGTCCGGCTGTGTCCCGCTCTGTCCCCACTGTGTCCCACTGTGTCCCCGCTGTGTGCCTGCTGTGTCCCGCTGCGTCCCCGCTGTGTCCCTCTGTGTACCCCGCTGTGTCCAGCTTTGTCCCTGCTGTGTCTTGATGTGTCCCACGCTCTGTCCCCCTCTGTTTCCCGCCCTGTCCACCTCTGTGTCCCGCTGTGTCCCCAGCTGTGTCCCACTGTGTCCCCGCAGGGTCACTGCTGTTTCCCGCTGTGTCCCGCTGTGTTCCGTGGTGTCCCTCTTTGTCTCCCGCTGTGTCCCCCGCTGAGTCCCCGCTGTGTCCCGCTGTGTCCTCGCTGTGTCCCCCGCTGTCTCCCGCTCTGTCCCCCGCTATGTCTCACGCTTTGTCCCCGCTGTGTCCCACTGTGTCCCGCTGTGTCCCGCTGTGCCCCCACTGTATTTCGTTGTGTCCACAGCTGTGTACCACGCTGTGTAACGCTGTGTGCCCGCTGTATCTACGCTGTGTCCCGCTGCGTCCCGCTGTGTCCTCGCTGTGTCCCCCGCTGTGTCCCGCTGTGTCCCCCGCTGAGTCCCCGCTGTGTCACCGCTGTGTCCCGCTGTTTCCTCGCTGTATCCCCTGCTGTCTCCGTCTCTGTCCCCTGCTGTGTCTCACGCTTTGTCCCCGCTCTGTCCCACTGTGTCCCGCTGTGTCCGGCTGTGCCCCCACTGTGTCCCGTTGTGTAAACAGATGTGTACTACGCTGTGTAACGCTGTGTCCCCGCTGTATCGACGCTGTGTCCCGCTGTGTCCTCGCTGTGTTCCCCGCTGTCTCACGTTCTGTCCCTCACTGTGTCTCACGCTTTGTCCCCGCTGTGTCCCACTGTGTCCCGCTGTGTCCGGCTGTGCCCCCACTGTGTCCCGTTGAGTCCACAGCTGAGTACCACGCTGTGTAACACTGTGTGCCCGCTGTATCGACGCTGTGTCCCGCTGGGTCCCGCTGTGTCATCCCTGTGTCCCCCGCTGTGTCCCGCTGTGTCCCCCGCTGTGTCTCTGCTGTGTCCCCGCTGTGTCCCGCTGTGTACTGCTGTGTCCCCAGCTGAGTCCCGCTGTGTCCCAATGTGTCCCAATGTGTCCTCGCTCTGTCCCCCTCTGTGTCCCGTTGTGTCCTCACTGTGCCCCCGCTGTGTCCCGCTGTGTTCCCCGCTGTGTCCCCCGCTATGTCCCGCTGTGTCCCCCGCTGTGTCCCACTGTGTCCTTGCTGTGTCCCAGGCTTTGTGCCGCTGTGTCCTCGCTGTGTCCCCCGCTGTGTCCCGCTGTGTCCTGCTGTGTCATGCTGTTTCCCCGCTGCGTCCCCGCTGTGTCCCTCTGTGTACCCCGCTGTGTCCAGCTTTGTCCCCGCTGTGTCTCGCTGTGTCCCACGCTCTGTCCCCCACTGTGTCCTGCTCTGTCCTCCTCTGTGTCCCGCTTTGTCCCCCGCTGTGTCCCACTGTGTCCCCGCAGGGTCACTGCTGTTTCACCGCTGTGTCCCGCTGTGTCCTCGCTGTGTCCCCCGCTGTCTCCCGCTCTGTCCCTCGCTGTGTCTCACGCTTTGTCAACGCTGTGTCCCACTGTGTCCCGCTGTGTCCGGCTGTGCCCCCACTGTGTCCCGTTGTGTCCACAGCTGAGTACCACGCTGTGTAACGCTGTGTGCCCGCAGTATCGACTCTGTGTCCCGCTGGGTCCCGCT
>NW_012297760.1:0-4214 GCF_000151885.1 Dipodomys ordii | reverse complement strand
CAGAAGAGCAGGAGAAGCAGAAGAAACAGGAGAAGCCGAAGAAGCAGAAGCAGAATCTGAAGCAGAAGGAGAAACAGAAGAAGCACAATCTGAAGCAGAAGCAGAAGAAACAGTAATAGTAGAATAAGCAGAAGCAGAAGCAGCAAGAGAAGCAGAAGAAGAAGAAGTCGGAGAAGGCGAGAGAGAAGGATTAGGAGTAGGAGATGCAAAAGGATAAGCAGAAGCAGAAAGAGACGCAGAAGGAAAAGCAGCACGAGAAGTAGGAGAAGCAGGAGAAGCAGAAGCAGGAGAAGCAGAAGAAACAGAAGACGCAGAAGCAGAATGAGAAGCAGAAGGAGAAATTGAAGCAGAAGTAGAAGGAGAAGCAGAAGCAAAAGGAGAAGCAGAAGAAGAAGGAGAAGCAGAATGAGAAGCAGGAGAAGCAGAAGCAGGAGAAGCAGAAGCAGAAGAAACAGAAGAAGGAGAAGAAGCAGAAGCAGAAGGAGAAGCAGAAACAGAAGGAAAAGCAAAAAGAGAAGCAGGAGAAGCAGAAGAAGCAGCAGCAGGAGAAGCAGAAGCAGAAGAATCCGAAGAAGCAGAAGCAGAACCTGAAGCAGAAGGAGAAGCAGGAGAAGCAGAAGAAGCAGAATCTGGACAAGCAGAAGGAGAAGCAGAAGCAGAAAGAGAAGCAAAAGCAGAAGGAGAAGCAGAAGAAACAGAAGAAGCAGAGGCAGTAGCAGAAGAAGCAGAAGATGCAGAAGCAGAAGGAGAAGCAGAAGGGAAAGCAGAAGAACGAGAAGGAGAAGGAGAAACAGAAGGAGAAGCAGAAAGAGAAGCAGAAAAAGGAGCAGGAGAAGGAAAAGCAGCAGGAGAAGCAGAAAGAGCAGCAGAAGGAGAAGCAGGAGAAGCAGAAACAGGAGAAGCAGAAGCAGAAGCAGAAGCAGAAGAAACAGGAGAAGGACAAGAAGCAGAAGCAGAAGGAGAAGCAGAAACAGAAGGAGAAGCAGAAAGAGAAGGAGGGGAAGCAGGAGAAGCAGAAGTAGGAGAAGCAGAAGCATAAGAATCCGAAGAAGCAGAAGCAGAAACTGAAGCAGAAGGAGAAGCAGAAGAAACAGAACAAGTAGAAGCAGTAGCAGTTGTAGCAGAAGCAGAACGAGAAGCAGAAGGAAAAGCAGAAGAACAAGAAGGAGAAGGAGAAACAGAAAGAGCAGCAGAACGAGAAGCAGAAATAGAAGCAGGTAAAGCAGAAGAAGAAGAAGCAGAAGGAGAATCAGAAGGAGAAGCAAAAGAAGAAGAAGGAGAAGCAGAAGAAGATGCAGAAGGAGAAGCAGAAGAAGCAGAAGCAGAAGGAGAAGAAGGAAAGGCAGAAGAAGCAGAAGAAAAAGGAGAAGCAAAAGAAGGAGAAGGAGAAGCAGAAGCAGAAGAAGAAGCATAAGGACAAGCACAAGCAGAAGGAGATGCAGAAGGAAAAGCAGGAGAAAGAGAAGAAGCAGAAGCTGAAGGAGAAGCAGAAGTAGGAGAAGGAGAAGGAGGAGAAGCAGAAGAAGAAGGAGAAGCAGAAGCGGAATGAGAAGCAGAAACAGAAGCAGGAGAAGCACAAGAAAAAGAAGCAGGAGAAGCCGAAAGAGAAGAAGCAGAAGAAGCAGAAACAGAAGCAGAAGTAGAAGCAGAAACAGAAGGAGAAGCAGCAGAAGAAGTAGAACCAGAAATTCAGGCAGGAGAAACTAAAGAAGCAGAAGCAGAAGGAGAAACAAAAAGAGAAGCAGAAGAAGAAGTAGAAAAACCAGCAAAAGGAGAAGCAGCAGAAGAAGCAGAAAAACAAGCAGGAGAAGCAGAAGCAGAAAGAGAAGTAGAAGCAGAAGAAGAAGAAGAAGCACAAGAAGCATAAGAAGCAGAAGCAGGAGAAGCAGAACCAGAAGAAAAAGAAGAAGCATAAGAAGCAGAAGCAGAGGGAGAAGCAGAAGAAGGAGAAGGAGCAGCAGAAGGAGAAGCAGAAGGAGAATCAGGAGGAGAAGCAGAAGAAGGAAAAGCAGAAGCAGAAGAAGAAGCAGAAGAAGAAGCAGAAGAAGATGCAGAAGGAGAAACAGGAGAAGCAGAAGAAGCAGAAGCAGAAGGAGAAGCAGAAGAAGGAGAAGGAGAAGGAGAAGGAAGGGCAGCAGAATCAATAGGAGAAGCAGAAGGAGAAGCAGAAGCAGAAGAAACAGAAGGAGAAGAAGCAGAAGCAGAAGAAGAAGCAGAAACCGAAGGAAAAGCAGAAAGAGAAGCAGGAGAAGCAGAAGAAGCAGCAGCAGGAGAAGCAGAAGCAGAAGAAGCCGAAGAAGCAGAAGCAGAACCTGAAGCAGAAGGAGAAGCAGGAGAAGCAGAAGAAGCAGAATCTGGAGAAGCAGAAGGAGAAGCAGAAGCAGAAAGAGAAGCAAAAGCAGAAGGAGAAGCAGAAGAAACAGAAGAAGCAGAGGCAGTAGCAGAAGAAGCAGAAGATGCAGAAGCCGAAGGAGAAGCAGAAGGAAAAGCAAAAGAACGAGAAGGAGAATGAGAAGGAGAAACAGAAGGAGAAGCAGAAAGAGAAGCAGAAGAAGGAGCAGGAGAAGGAAAAGCAGCAGGAGAAGCAGAAAGAGCAGCAGAAGGAGAAGCAGGAGATGCAGAAACAGGAGAAGCAGAAGCAGAAGAAACAGGAGAAGGACAAGAAGCAGAAGCAGAAGGAGAAGCAGAAACAGAAGGAAAAGCAGAAAGAGAAGGAGAGGAAGCAGAAGCAGAAGCAGGAGAAGCAGACGCATAAGAATCCGAAGAAGCAGAAGCAGAACCTGAAGCAGAAGGAGATGCAGGAGAAGCAGAAGAAGCAGAATCTGGAGAAGCAGAATGAGAAGCAGAAGGAGAAGCAGAAGCAGAAAGAGAATCAAAAGCAGAAGGAGAAGCAGAAGAAACAGAAGAAGTAGAAGCACTAGCAGTTGTAGCAGAAGCAGAAGGAAAAGCAGAAGAACAAGAAGGAGAAGGAGAAAGAGAAGGAGAAGCAGAAAGAGAAGCAGAAAGAGAAGCAGGTAAAGCAGAATAAGAAGAAGCAGAAGGAGAATCAGAAGGAGAAGCAGAAGAAGGAGAAGGAGAAGCAGAAGAAGATGCAGAAGGAGAAGCAGGAGAAGCAGAAGAAGCAGAAGCAGAAGGAGAAGGACAAGCAGAAGAAGCAGAAGCAAAAGGAGAAGCAAAAGAAGGAGAAGGAGAAGCAGAAGCAGAATAAGGACAAGCACAAGCAGAAGGAGATGCAGAAGGAGAAGCAGGAGAAGCAGAATAAGCAGAATCTGAAGTAGAAGAAAGAGAAAAAGCTGAAGAAACAGAAGAGGAAGCAGCAGGAGAAGCAGATGCAGAAGAAGGAGAAGGAGAAAGAGAAGGATTTGGAGTAGAAGAAACAGAAGGATAAGCAGAAGCAGAAAGAGAAGGAGAAGGAGAAGCAGGAGAAGCAGAAGCAGGAGAAGCAGAAGCAGAATGAAAAGCAGAAGAAGGAGAAATTGAAACAGAAGAAGATGCAGAAGGAGAAGCAGAAGCAGCAGCAGAAGGAGAAGCAGAAGAAGGAGGAGAAGGAGAAGCAGAAGGAAAATCATAAAGAGAAACAGAAGGAGAAGAAGGAGAAGCAGAAGCAGGAGAAGTAGAAGGAGAAGAAATAGAAGAAGGAGAAGAAGCAGAAGCAGAAGGAGAAGCAGAAACAGAAGGAGATGCAGAAATAGAAGCAGAAGAAGCCGAAGAAGCAGAAGAAGAACCTGAAGCCGAAGGAGAAGCAGAGGAAGCAGAATCTGGAGAAGAAGAAGGAGAACCAGAAGGAGAAGCAGAAGCAGAGAGAGAAGCAAAAGCAGAAGGAGAAGCAGAAGAAACAGAAGAAGCAGAAGCAGTAGCAGAAGAAGCTGAAGATGCAGAAGCAGAAGGAGAAGCAGAAGGAAAAGCAGAACAAGAAGGAGAAGGAGAAACAGAAGGAGAAGCAGAAGGAGAAGCAGAAGGAGAAGCAGGAAAAGGAGAAGAAGCAGTAGCAGACGGAGAAGGAGAAGCAGAAGTAGAAGAAGAAGCATAAGGACAAGCACAAGCAGAAGGAGATGCAGAAGGAGAAGCAGGAGAAGCAGAAGAAGCAGAAACAGAAGGAGAAGACGATGAGAGAGAAGATGAGAGAGAGATGATGAGAGAGAGAGAGAGAGAGAGAGACGAGAGAGATCAGATCGAGCAGAAGAGAGCGACGACAGATGCTGACGAGAAGCAGG
>NW_012297759.1:0-4214 GCF_000151885.1 Dipodomys ordii | reverse complement strand
TCAACAAAGGGACACAGCGGGGGACACAGCGAGGACACTGCAGAACACAGCGTGGGAAACAGCGAGGACACAGCGAGACACAGCGAGACACAGCGGGACACAGTGGGGACACAGCAGTAGACACAGCGGGACACAGCGAGGACACAGCGGGGACACAGCGGCACCCAGCACGACACAGCGGGGCACACAGCGGGACACAGCGGGACACAGCTTGGGACACAGCGGGAACTCAGCAGGACACAGCCGTGGACACAGCGAGGACACAGCGGGACACAGCGGGACACAGCGGGGGACACAGCAGGGACACAGTGGGACACAGTAGGACACAGCGTGGGATAAAGCGGGAGACAGCAGAAGACACAGCGAGGACACAGCTGGACACAGCGGGGACACAGAGGGGACTCAGCAGGGGACATAGAGGGAAAAAAGCGGGACACCACGGGACACAGTAGGACACAGCGGGACACAGCGGGGACACTGCGGGACACAGCCAGGAGACACAGCGGTGGACAGCGGGGGACAGAGAATGGACACAGCGGGACACAGAGGGGACACAGCTGGACACAGAGGGGTACACAGCGGGACACAGCGGACACACAGCGGGGACAGAGCTGGACACAGAGGGACACAGAGGGGACAGAGCGTGACACAGGTGGACACTGAGGGAAACAGAGCGAGGACACAGCCGGACACAGCGAAACAAAGCGTGACACAGTGGGGACACATCAGGGGACACAGCGGGACACAGTGGGGGACACAGCGGGACACAGCGGGGTACACAGCAGGGACAAAGAAGGACACAGCGGGGGACACAGCGAGGACACAGCGGGACACAGTGGTGACACAGCGGGACACAGCTGGGGACACTTTGGGACACAGTGGGACACAGAGGGACACAGCAAGGACACAGCGGGGGACAGTGGTGGACACAGCGGGACACAGCAAGGCACAACGGGGTCACAGCAGTGGACACAGCGGGACACAGCGGGGGACACAATGGGACACAGCGGGGACACAGCGGGGACACAGCGGTACTCAGCGGGGGCCACTGCAGTACACAGCGGGACACAGCGGGGACACAGCGGGGACTCAGCGGGGGACACAGCGGGGGACAAAGCGGGACACCACGGGACAGAGCGGGACACAGCGGGGACAAGGGGGAGACAGAGCGGGACACAGCGAAGACACAGCGGGACACAGCGGGGGACACAGTGGGACACAGCGGCGGACACAGCGGGACAAAGCAGGGTACAGAGCAGGGGACACATCGGGATACAGAGGGACACAGCGGGGGACCCAACGGGAAACAGCGGGGGGCCCAGCGAGGACACAGCGGGACACAGCGGGGTACACAGACAGGAAAACAGAGGGGGACACATCGGGGGACACAGCGGGACACAGCAGGGAACACAGCGAGGGCACAGCGGGACCCAGCGTCGATACAGCGGGGATACAGCGTTACACAGTGTGGTACAAATCTGTGGACACATGGGGACACAGTGGGGGCACAGCGGGACAGAGCGGGACACAGTGGGACACAGCGAGGACAAATCGAGGACAAATCGTGAGACACAGCGGGGGACAGAGCGGGAGACAGCGGGGGACACAGCGAGGACACAGCAGGACACAGCGGGACACAGCAGGGACAGAGCGGGACACAGTGGGACCCAGCGGGACACAGCAGGGGACAAAGCGGGACAGAGCGGGGGACCCAGCGAGGACACAGTGGGACACAGCGGGGGACACAGCGAGGACACAGCGGGGGACACAGCGGGGGACACTGCGGGACACAGCGGGGAACACAGCGAGGACACAGCGGGACACAGCGTCGATACAGCGGGGACACAGCGTTACACAGCGTGGTACACAGCTGTGGACACAACGGGACACAGTGGGGGCACAGCGGGAAACAGCGGAACACAGTGGGACACAGCTGGGACAAAGCGTGAGACACAGCGGGGGACAGAGCGGGAGACAGCGGGGGACACAGCGAGGACACCGTGGGACACAGCGGGACACAGCGTCGATACAGCGGGGACAGAGTGGGCCACAGCGGGGTACACAGCAGCGACACAACGGGGCACATCGGGGGACACAGCAAGGACTCAGCGGAACACAGCGTGGGACACAGTGAGGACACAGGGGGACACAGCGGGACACAGAGGGACACAGCAGGAACAAAGCAGTAGACACAGCGGGACACAGCAGGGGACACAGCGGGACACAGCGGGGGACACAGTAGGACAGAGCAGGGGACACAGTGGGGGACAGAGAGGGACAACACGAATAACAGAGCAAGGACAGAGAGGGACCCAGCGGGACACAGCCTCGATACAGCGGGATTCACAGCGTTACACAGCAGGTTACACAGCTGGGGACACAAAGGGACACAGTGGTGGACACAGCGGGACACAGCGGGACAGAGTGGGACACAGATGGGATAAAGCGTGAGACACAGCGGGGGACAGAGCGGGAGACAGCGGGGGACACAGCGAGGACACAGCGGGACACAGCGGGGACACAGCGGAGACACAGCGGGGACTCAGCAGGGGACACAGCGGGGAACAAAGCGGGACACCACCGAACACAGTGGGACACAGCGTGAAACAGCGGTGACCCTGCGGGGACACAGCGGGACACAGCGGGGGACACAGCGGGAAACAGCGGGACAGAGAGCAGGACACAGCGGGACACAGCGAGGACACAGTGGGACACAGCGTGGGTCAAAGTGGGAGAAAGCGGGGCACACAGCGAGGACACAGCAGGACACCGAGGGTACTCAGCGGGAGACACAGCTGGGGACAAAGCAGGACACCATGGGACACAGTGTGACACAGCGGCACACAGTGGCGACACTGCGGGGACACAGCGGGACAAAGCGGGGGACACAGCCTGACACAACGGAGTACACAGCGGGACACAGCGGGCACAAAGTGGGGACACAGCGTGACACAGCAGGACACAGCAGGGACAGAGCGGGACACAGCGGGACACAGAGGGGCCACAGCGGGGACACACCGGGACACAGAGGGTCACAGCAGGGACACAATGGGACAAAGCGGGACACATCAGGACACAGCGGGGGACACAGCGGGACACAGCGGGAGACACAGCGAGGACACAGCGGGACACAACGAGATACAGCGTGGGACAAAGCGGGAGACAGCGGGGGACATAGCGAGGATATAGCGGACACAGAGGCGACAAAGAGCGGACTCAGCGAGGGACACAGCTGGGGACACAGCGGGACACCAAGGGACACAGTGTGACACAGCGGGACACAGCGGGGACATTTCGGGGACATAGTGGGACAATGCAGGGGACACAGCGGGGGACAGCGGGCACACAGTGGGGACACAGCGGGACAAAGCAGGGACCGAGCGGGACACAGCGGGACACAGCGGGACACAGCAGGGGACACTGCGGGACACAGCGGGAATACAGCAGGGGACAGCGGAGACAGAGAGGGGACACAGCGGGACACAGCGGGATACAGCATCAATACAGCGCGGACACAGCGTTACACAACGTGGTACACAGCTGTGGACACAACGGGATACAGTGGGGGCACAGCGGGACACAGCGGGACACAGCGGGCACACACTGGGGACACAGCGGGACACAGTGGGACACAGAACGGACCGAGCGGGACACAGCGGAACACAGCGGGGGACCCATCGAGGACACAGCTTGACACAGCGGGGCATACAGCGAGGACACAGCGGGGGACACAGCGGGGGACACAGGGGTGGACACAGCGGGAAACACAGCGAGGACACAGCGGGACACAGCGGGACACAGCGTCGATACAGCGGGGACACAGCGTTACACAGCGTGGTACACAGCTGTGGACACAACGGGACACAGTGGGGGCACAGCGGGACACAGCGGGACACAGTGGGACACAGGGGGGACAAAGCGTGAGACACAGCGGGGGACAGAGCGGGAGACAGCGGGGGATACAACGAGGACACAGCGGGATACAGCGGGACACAGCGGGGGACTCAGTGGGGACACAGCGGGGGACAAAGCGGGACACTATGGGACACAGTTTGACACAGCGGGACACAGCGGGGACACAGCGGGACAAAGCGGGGGACACAGCGGGACACAGCGGGACAAAGTGGGGGACACAGCGGGACACAGCGGGGACACAGCGGGGACACAGCGGACAAGAGGGGGACACAGCGGGACACAGCAGGACAAGCGGGGGA
>NW_012297758.1:0-4214 GCF_000151885.1 Dipodomys ordii | reverse complement strand
ACAGAGCGGGGACACAGCTGGACACAGCGGGGTACACAGCGTGGACACAGCGGGGACACAGCGGGGACACAGCGGGACACATCGGGCACACAGCCGGACACAGCGGGGACACAGCATTGGTCACAGTGGGACACAGCGGGGGACACATGCGGACACAGCGGGGGACACAGCAAGGGACACAGCGGGACACAGCGGGGATACAGCTAGACACTGCGGGGGACACAGCGGGACACAGCGGGGGACACAGCGGGACACAGGGTGGTACACAGCGGGATACAGCGGGGTACACAGCGAGGGACACAACGGGACACAGCGTGGGACACAGAGGAAAACAGAGGGACACAGCTAGGACAACGCGGGGGACACAGCGGGGACACAGCTGGGGACACAGCGGGACACAGCAGGGGATACAGCGGGACACAGTGGTGGACACAGGGGGGACAAAGCGGGACACAGCGGGGGACACAGCAAGGACACAGCGGGGACACAGCGGGACTCTGCGGGGGACAGAGCGTGACACAGCGGGACACAGCGAGACACAGCTGGTCACAGCGGGGACACAGCAGTGACACAGAGGGGGACAATGAGGAACACAGTGGGACACAGTGGGGGACAAAGCGGAACACAGTGGGACACTGTGGGCAACACAGCGGGACAGAGCGGGGGACAATGTGGAGGACACAGCGGGACACAGGGGGGAACACAGCGAGGACACAGCGGGATACAACGTCGGTGCAGCGGGGACACAGCGGGACACAGCGAGGTACACAGCTGGGGACACAACGGGACACAGGGGCGACACAGCGGGACACAGCGGGACACAATGGGGACAAAGCTTGAGACACAGTGGGGGACAGAGCGGGAGACAGCGGGGGACACAGCGTGACACAGCGGGGACACAGCAGGGACACAGCGGGGACACAGCGTGACACATCGGGGACACAGCCGGACACAGCGGGGGACACAGCGGGACACAGCGGGAGACACAGAGGGAAACAGAGGGACACAGCGGGGGACAAAGCGGGGACACAGCAGGACACATCGGGGGACACAGCGAGGACAAAGCGGGACACAGCGCGACACAGCGGGGGACAAAGCGTTAGACAGCAGGTGACACAGCTAGGACACAGCGGGACATAGCGGGGACACAGAGGGGACACTGCGGGGACACAGTGGGACACAGCGGGGGACACAGCGGGACACAGCGGGACACAGCAGGGGACACAGGGGGAAACAGCGGAACACAGCAGGGACACAGATGGGACTCAGCGGGTGACACAGCCGGGGACAAAGCGGGACACCACTGGACACAGTGGGACACACCGGGACAAAGTGGGGACACTGCGGAAGCACAGAGCGGGACAAAGCGGGGGACACAGCGGGACACAGTGGGGGATACAACCGGACAAAGCGGGGACAGAGCGGGGGACACTGCAGGACTCAGCGGGGACACAGCACGACACATCGGGGACAGAGCGGGACAGAGTGTGACACAGTCGGACACAGCGAGGGACAGAGCGGGACACAACGGGGGACACAGTGAGGACACAGCGGGACAGAGCGGGGGACAAAGCGGGGGACACAGTGAGACACATCGGGGGACACAGCGGGTGACACAGCGGGACACAACAGGGACACAGCGGGGACACAGCGGGACACATCGGGGACACAGCGGGACACATCGGGGACACAGCATTGGTCACAGCGGGACTAAGCCGGGACACAGCCGGACACAGCGGGGGACACAGCGGGACACAGCGGGGGACACAGCGGGACACAGCTTGGTACAAAGCGTTACACAGCGGGGTGCACAGCCGGGGACACAACGAGACACAGCGGGGGACACAGTGGGAAACAGAGGGACACAGCGGGGCACAAAGCGGGGACACAGCAGGACACATCGGGGGACAGAGCGAGGACACAGCGGGACACAACAGGGACCCTGCGGGGACTCAGCGGGGGACACAGCGGGGGACATAGCGGGACACCACGGAACACAGCTGGACACAGCGGGAAACAGCGGTGACCCTGCAGGGACACAGCGGGACACAGCGGGGACACAGCAGGGACACAGCGGGGGCACAGCGGGATACAACGGGACACAGTGGGGGACACATCAGTACACAGCGGGGGACACAGCGGGGGATACAGCGGGGGACACAGTGGGACACAACGGGGAACACAGCGAGGACACAGCGGGACCCAGCGGGAAACAGAGTCGATACAGTGGGCACACAGCGGGACACAGCGGGGTGCACAGCTGGGGACACAAAGGGGGGACACAGGGGGGAACAGTGGGAAACGGCGGGACACAGCAGGGGACAGAGCGAGGACACATTGGGACACAGCGGGGACAAAGTGGGATTCAGCGGGGGACACAGCAGTACACAGCGCGACACAGCGGGACACAGCGGTACACAGCGGGGACACAGCGGGGACTCAGCAGGGGACAGAGGGGGGACAAAGCGGGATACCACGGAACACAGCGGGACACAGTGGTAAACAGCGGTGTCCCTGCGGATACACAGCGGGACACAGCGGGGGACACAGCGGGACACAGCGGGACAGAGCGGGGGACACAGCGGGACACAGTGGAGGACAGAGCGTGGGACACAGCGAGACACAGCAGGGACAAAGCTGGACACAGCGGGGTATACAGAGGTACACAGCGGGGGACACAGCGAGGGACACCTTGAGGACACAGCGGGGTATACAGAGGTACACAGCGGGGGACACAGCGGGGGACACAGCGGGACACAGCGCAGGACACAGCGGGGGACACAGCGGGACACAGCAGGGGACACAGCGGGACACAGCGGGGGACACAGCGAGGACATATTGGGACACAGCGGGGACACAGGGAGACTCAGCGGGGGACACAGCAGTACACAGCGGGACACAGCGGGACAGAGCAGGGGACACAGAAGTGTTCACAGCGAGACACAGTGGGGAACACAGCGAGGACACAGCGGGGGACATAGCGCGCCACAGCAGGGGACACAGAGGGGTACACAGCGGGACACAGCAGGGGACACAGCGGGACACAGCGGGGGACACAGCGGGACACAGAGGGGGACACAACGAGACACAGCGGGGGACAAAGGGGGGACACAGTGGGACACAGAGGGGGACACAGCGAGGACACATTGGGACACAGCGGTGACACAGCGGGACTCAGCGTGGGACACAGCAGTACACAGCGGGACACAGCGGGACACAGCAGGGGACACAGAGGGCTACAAAGCGGGACAAAGCAGGGGACACAGCGGGAAACAGTGGGACACAGCAGGGGACACAGGGGGGACAGCGGAGACAGAGAGAGGACACAGCGAGACACAGCGGTGACACAGCCTGACACAACAGAGTACACAGCGGGACACAGTGGGCACAAAGCGGGGACACAGGGGGACACAGCGGGACACAGCAGGGACAGAGCAGGGTACAGTGGGTCACAGCAGGACACAGCGGGGGACACAGTGGGACACAGCGGGGACACATCGAGGACACAGCGGCCACATCCGGGGACACAGCAAGGACAAAGCGCGGGACACAGCAGGGGACACAGCGGGACACAGCGGGGAACACAGATAGGACACAGCGGGACCCAGCGGGACACAGCTTCAATACAGTGGGGACACAGCGTTACACAGTGTGGTACACAGCTTTGGACACAACGGGACACAGTGGGGGCACAGCGGGACACAGCGGGACACAGTGGGACACAGCGGGGACAAAGCGTGAGACACAGCGGGAGACAGAGCGGGAGACAGCGGGGGACCCATCGAGGACACAGCGGGCCACATCGGGGGACACAGCGAGGACACAGTGGGGGACACAGCGGGGGACACAGCGGGACACAGCGGGGAACACAGCAAGGACCCAGCGGGACCCAGCGGGACACAGCGTCAATACAGCGGGGACACAGCGTTACACAGCGTGGTACACAGCTGTGGACACAACGGGACACAGCGGGATACACAGCGGGACACAGTGGGACACAGCTTGGGACACAGCGGGGACACAGTGGGACACAGTGAGGAAATAGCGGGACAGCGCGGGACACAGTGGGACACAGCGGGGACAAAGCGTGAGACACAGTGGGGGACAGAGCGGGAGACAGCAGGGGACACAGCGAGGACACAGCGGGACACAGCGGTGACAAAGCGGGGGACACAGCGGGACATAGCGTGGTACACAGCTGTGGACACAACTGA
>NW_012297757.1:0-4214 GCF_000151885.1 Dipodomys ordii | reverse complement strand
GAAGAAGCAGAAGCAGTATGAGAAGCAGAAAGAGTAGCAGTAGAAGTAGAAGAAAGCACGAAAAGCAGAAGCAGCTGATCGAGAAGAAGAAGAAGAAGTTGATGATGAAGAAGAAGATGAAGAAGCAGAAGAAGAAGAAGTAGAAGTAGAAGAAGAAGAAGAAGAAGAAGAAGAAGAAAAAGAAGAAGAAGAAGGAGAAGGAGAAGGAGAAGGAGAAGCAGTAGAAGCAGAAGCAGAAGCAGGAGAAGCAGAAGCAGAAGAAAACGAATAAGCATAAGAAGCAGAATCAGAGGGAGAAGGAGAAGAAGGACAAGGAGCAGCAGAAGGAGAAGCAGAAGGAGAATCAGAAGGAGTAGGAGTAGGAGAAGCAAAAGGATAAGCAGAAGCAGAAAGAGACGCAGAAGGAGAAGCAGCACGAGAAGTAGGAGAAGCAGGAGAAGCAGAAGAAACAGAAGACGCAGAAGCAGAATGAGAAGCAGAAGGAGAAATTGAAGCAGAAGCAGAAGGAGAAGCAGAAGCAGAAGCAGAAGAAGGAGAAGGAGAAGCAGAAAGAGAAGCAGAAAGAGAAGCACAACGAGAAGCAGGAGAAGCAGAAGCAGGAGAAGCAGAAGCAGAAGAAACATAGGAAGGAGAAGAAGCAGAAGCAGAAGGAGAAGCAGAAACAGAAGGAAAAGCAGAAAGAGAAGCAGGAGAAGCAGAAGAAGCAGCAGCAGGATAAGCAGAAGCAGAAGGAGCCGAAGAAGCAGAAGCAGAACCTAAAAAGAAAGAGAAGCAGGAGAAGCAGAAGAAGCAGAATCTGGAGAAGCAGAAGGAGAAGCAGAAGCAGAAAGAGAAGCAAAAGCAGAAGGAGAAGCAGAAGGGGAAGCAGAAGAAACAGAAGAAGCAGAGGCAGTAGCAGAAGAAGCAGAAGATGCAGAAGCAGAAGGAGAAGCAGAAGGAAAAGCAGAAGAACGAGAAGGAGAAGGAGTAGGAGAAACAGAAGGAGAAGCAGAAAGAGAAGCAGAAGAAGGAGCAGGAGAAGGAAAAGCAGCAGGAGAAGCAGAAAGAGCAGCAGAAGGAGAAGCAGGAGATGCAGAAACTTGAGAAGCAGAAGCAGAAGAAACACAAGAAGGACAAGAAGCAGAAGCAGAAGGAGAAGCAGAAACAGAAGGAGAAGCAGGAAGAGAAGGAGGGAAAGCAGAAGAAGTAGAAGCAGGAGAAGCAGAAGCATAAGAATGTGAAGAAGCAGAAGGAGAACCTGAAGCAGAAGGAGAAGCAGGAGAAGCAGAAGAAGCAGAATCTGAAGAAGCAGAATAAGAAGCAGAACGAGAAGCAGAAGCAAAAAGAGAATCAAAAGCAGAAGGAGAAGCAGAAGAAACAGAAGAATTAGAAGCAGAAGCAGTTGTAGCAGAAGCAGAAGGAAAAGCAGAAGAACAAGAAGGAGAAGGAGAAACAGAAGGAGAAGCAGAAAGAGACGCAGGTAAAGCAGACGAAGAAGAAGCAAAAGGAGAATCAGAAGGAGAAGCAGAAGAAGGAGAAGGAGAAGCAGAAGAAATGCAGAAGGAAAAGCAGGAGAAGCAGAAGAAACAGAAGCAGGAGGAGAAGCAGGAAAAGCAGAAGAAGCAGAAGCAAAAGGAGAAGCAAAAGAAGGAGAAGCAGAAGCAGAAGCATAAGGAAAAGCACAAGCAGAAGGAGGTGCAGAAGGAGAAGCAGGAGAAGCAGAAGAAGCAGAAGCTTAAGGAGAAGCAGAAGTAGGAGAAGGTGAAGGAGGAGAAGCAGAAGGAGAAGCAGAAGCAGAATGAGAAGCAGAAAGAGAAGCAGGAGAAGGACAAGAAGCAGAAGCAGGAGAAGCCGAAAGAGAAGAAGCAGAAGAAGCAGAAACATTAGCAGAAGGAGAAGCAGAAGCAGAAGGAGAAGCAGCAGAAGAAGTAGAACCAGAAATTCAGGCAGGAGAAACAGAAGAAGCAGAAGCAGAAGCAGAAGGAGAAGCAAAAAGAGAAGCACAAGGAGTAGTAAAAGAAGCAGCAGAAGGAGAAGCAGCAGAAGAAGCAGAAAAACAAGCAGGAGAAGCAGAAGCAGAAAGAGAAGTAGAATCAGATGAAGCAGAACCAGAAGAAGAAGCAGTAGAAGCATAAGAAGCAGAAGCAGGAGAAGCAGAAGCAGAAGAAAAAGAAGAAGCATAAGAAGCAGAAGCAGAGGGAGAAACAGAAGAAGGAGAAGGAGCAGCAGAAGGTGAAGCAGAAGGAGATGCAGAAGCAGAAAGAGAAGCAGAAACAGAAGGAGAAGTTGGAGAATCAGAAGAAGCAGAAGCAGAAAGAGAAGCAGAAGAGGGAGAAGGAGAAGCAGAAGCAGAAGGACAATCAGGAGAAGCAGAAGAAGCAGAAGCGGGAGAAGTAGAAGAAGAAGAAGAAGAAACAGAAGAAGGAGAAGGAGCAGAAGGAGAAGCAGAAGCAGAAGGAGAAGCAGAAATAGAAACAGAAGCAGAAGAAGCAGTTGCAGGAGAAGCAGAAGCAGAAGAAACAGAAGAAGCTGAAGAAGCAGAAGGAGAACCTGAAGCAGAAGGAGAAGCAGAAGCATCAGAAGCTGGAAAAGCAGAAGCAGAAGATACAGAACAAGGAGAAGAAGCAGAAGCAGAACGAGAAACAGAAGAATAAGAAGGAGAATGAGAAGGATTAGGAGTAGGAGGAGCAGAAGCAGAATTAGAAGCAGAAAGAGAAGCAGAAGGAGAAGCAGAAGGAGAAACAGAAGAAGCAGAAGCAGGAGAAGCAGAAGCAGAAGCAGAATGAGAAGCACAAGAAGGAGAAATTGAAGGAGAAGGAGAATGAGACGGAGAAGCAGAAGGAGAAGTAGGAGAAGCAGAAGAAGGAGAAGCAGGAGAAGCAGAAGCAGAAGAAACAGAAGAAGGAGAAGAGCAGAAGCAGAAGGAGAAACAGAAGCAGAAGGAGAAGCAGAAGAAGCAGAAGCTGAAGCAGAAGAAAGTGAAAAAGCAGAAAAAGAAGAAGAAGCAGAAGTAGAAGAAGCAGGAAAAGCAGAAGAAGAAGGAGAAGGAGAAAGAGAAGGATTAGGAGTAGGAGAAACAGACGGATAAGCAGAAGCAGAAAGAGAAGGAGAAGGACAAGTAGAAGCAGGAGAAGCAGGAGAAGCAGAAGCAGGAGAAGCTGAAGCAGAATGAAAAGCAGAAGAAGGAGAAATTGAAACAGAAGAAGATGCAGAAGGAGAAGCAGAAGCAGAAGCAGAAGGAGAAGCAGAAGAAGGAGAAGGAGAAGCAGAAGGATAAGAATAAAGAGAAACAGAAGGAGAAGCAGGAGAAGCAGGAGAAGCATAAGCAGAAGAAATAGAAGAAGGAGAAGAAACAGAAGCAGAAAGAGAAGCAGAAACAGAAGGAGAAGCAGAAATAGAAGCAGATGAAGAGAAGCAGAAGCAGAACCAGAAGCGGAAGGAGAAGCAGAAGGAGAAGCAGAAGAAGCAGAATCTGCAGAAGAAGAAGGAGAACCAGAAGGAGAAGCAGAAGCAGAAAGAGAAGAAAAAGCAGAAGGAGAAGCAGAAGAAACAGAAGAAGCAGAAGCAGTAGCAGAAGAAGCTGAAGATGCAGAAGCAGAAAGAGAAGCAGAAGGAATAGCAGAAGAACGAGAAGGAGAAGGAGAAACAGAAGGAGAAGAAGAAGGAGAAGCAGAAGGAGAATCAGGAAAGGCAGAAGAAGCAGAATCAGACGGAGAAGCAGAACAAGGAGAAGGAGAAGCAGAAGCAGAAGAAGAAGCAGACGAAAAGCACAAGCAGAAGGAGATGAAGTAGGAGAAGCAGGAGAAGCAGAAGAAGCAGAAGCAGAAGGAGAGAAGAAGTAGAAGAAGCAGAATCCGAAGAAGCAGAAGGAGAAGTAGAAAGAGAAGCCGACGAAGAGAAGCAGAACGAGAAGCAGGAGAAGCAGAAGAAGCAGAAGCGGGAGAAACAGAAGAAGAAGAAACAGAAGAAGGAGATGGAGCAGAAGCAGAAGGAGAAGGAAAAGCAGAAAGAGAAGCAGGAAAAGCAGAAGAAGCAGAAGCAGGAGAAGCAGAAGCAGAAGAAACAGGAGAAGGACAAGAAGCAGAAGCAGAAGGAGAAGCAGAAACAGAAGGAGAAGCAGAAAGAGGAGGGGAAGCAGAAGAAGCAGAAGCAGGAGAAGCAGAAGCATAAGAATCCGAAGAAGCAGAAGCAAAACCTGAAGCAAAAGCGGAAGCAGGAGAAGCAGAAGAAGCTGA
>NW_012297756.1:0-4215 GCF_000151885.1 Dipodomys ordii | reverse complement strand
TCACACTGAGTCCCGCTATGTACCAGCTGTGTCCCAATGTGTCCTCGCTGTGTCCCCCGCTGTGTCCCGCTGTGTCCCACTATGTCCCCTGCTTTGTGCCGCTGTTTCCCCACAGTGTCCCCGCTGTGTCCTGTTGTGTCACATTGTGTCCCGTGGTGTTCCACTTTGTCCCCTCCTGTGTCCCCCGCTGAGTGCCGCTTTGTCCCCGTTGTGTCCCGCTGTGTCCCCCGCTCTGTCCCCTGCTGTGTTCCGCTGTGTCCACCTCTGTGTCCCGCTGTGTCCTGCTGTGTCCCCCGCTGTGTCCCGCTGTATTCCCCTGTATTGCGTGGTGTCCCGTTTGTCACCCGCTGTGTCCCCTGCTGAGTCCCCGCTTTGTCCCCGCTGTGACCCCCTGTGTCCCGCTGTGTCCCGCTATGGCCCCCACTGTGTCCCGTTGTGTCCCCAGCTATGTACCCCGCTGTGTCCCCGCTGTATCGACGCTGTGTCCCGCTGGGTCCCGCTGTGTACTGCTGTGTCCCACGCTGAGTCCCGCTGTGTCCCCACTGTGTCCAATATGTCCTCACTGTGTCCCCCGCTGTGTCCCGCTCTGTCAAACCTGTGTCCCCCGCTGTGTCCCGCTCTGTCCCTCTGTTTCCCCTGCTGTGTCCCCTGCTCTGTCCCACTGTGTCCCCCGCTGTGTCCCTGCTGTGTCCCCGCTCTGTCCCACTGTGTCCCGCTGTGTCTCCCGCTGATTCCTGCTGTGTCCCAGATGTGTCCCGCTGAGTCCTCGCTGTGTCCCCTGCTGTGTCCCGCTTTGTTCCCCCTGTGTCGCCCGCTGTGTCCCGCTGTGTCCCCCGCTGTGTCCCGCTGTGTCCCCTGCTGTGTCCCCGAGGTGTCCCGCTGTGTCCCGCTGTGACCGTGTTGAGTCCCGCTGTGTCCCCGCTGTGTCCCGCTTTGTCATCGCTGTGTCCCCCGCTGTGTCTCGCTGTGTCCCTCTGTGTCCCCTGCTGTGTACCCTGCTCTGTCCCACTGTGTCCCCCGCTGTGTCCCGCTGTGTCCCGCTGTGTACTGCTGTGTCCCCCGCTGAGTCCCGCTGTGTCCCCGCTGTGTCCCAATGTGTCCTCGCTGTGTCCCCAGATGTTTCCCACTGTGTCCCCTCTGTGTCCCCCGATGTGTCCACTGCTGTGTCCACCGCTCTGTCCCCACTGTGTCCCACTGTGCCCCGCTGTGTCCCCGCTGTGTGCCCGCTGTGTCCCGCTGTGTACCCTGCTGTGTCCAGCTGTGTCACCCCTGTGTCACGCTGTGTCCCCTCTCTGTTCCCCGCTGTCCCCTGCTGTGTCCCCCGCTATGTCCCATTGTGTCCCGCTGTGTCCCCTGCTTTGTCCCGCTGTGTCCCCGCAGTGTCCCCGCTGTGTCCCGCTGTGTCACACTGTGTCCCGTGGTGTTCCGCTTTGTCCCCTACTGTGTCCCCCGCTGAGTCCCACTTTGTCCCCGTTGTGTCCTGGTGTGTCCCCCGCTCTGTCCCCTGCTGTGTCCTGCTGTGCCCCCGCTGTTGCCCGCTGTATGCCCGCATTGTCCCCGCTGTGTCTGCTGTGTCCCGCTGTGTTCCGTGGTGTCCCGTTTGTCCCCCACTGTGTCCCCGCTGAGTCCCCACTGTGTCCCCGTTGTGTCCCGCTGTGTCCTCGCTGTGTCCCCCGCTGTGTCCTGCTCTGTTCCCCGCTGTGTCTCCCGCTTTGTCCCCGCTGTGACCCGCTGTGTCCCCCCAGTGTTCCCCGCTGAGTTCCACTGTGTCCCCCGCTGTGTCTCCCGCTGTGTCCTGCTGTGTCGTCGTTGTGTCCCCCGCTGCGTCCCGCTGTGTCCCCGCTGTGACCCGCTGTGTCCTCGCTGTGTCCCCCGCTGTCTCCCGCGTTGTCCCACGCTGTGTTTTGCTGTGTCCTCGCTGTGTCCCATGCTGTGTACCACTGTGTCACCACTGTGTCCCCTGCTGTGTGCCAATGTGTTCCGCTGTGTCCCCCGCTGTGTTCCCCGTTGTGTCCCGCTGTGTCCCCGGCTGTGTCCCGCTGTGTCCTCGCTGTGTCCCGCTGTGTCCTCGCTGTGTCCCCCGCTGTGTCCTGCTTTGTTGCCCGCTGTGTCTCCCGCTTTGTCCCCGCTGTGCCCCGCTGTGTCCCGCTGTGTCCCGTTGTGTCCCGCTATGTCCCCCACTGTGTCCCCTTGTGTCCCCAGCTGTGTACCCCGCTGTGTCCCGCTGTGTCCCCGCTGTATCGACGCTGTGTCCCGATGGGTCCCGCTGTGTCCTCTCAGTGTACCCCGCTGTGTCCCACTGTGTCCCCCGCTGTGTCCCTCGCTGTGTTCCGCTGTGTCCCCCACTGTGTCCCGCTGTGTCCTCCCTGTGTCCCCTGCTGTGTCCTGCTATGTCCCCCGGTGTGTCCTGCTGTGTCCCCTGCTGTGTCCCTCGCTGTGTCCCTGCTGTGCCCCGCTGTGTCCCGCTGTGTCCCGCTGTGTCCCTCTGTGTCCCCTGCTGTGTCCCTGCTGTGTCTCACTATGTCCCCTGCTGTGTCCCTGCTGTGTCCGCGCTGTGTGCCCGCTGTGTCCCGCTTTGTACCCCGCTGTGTCCAGCTGTGACACCGCTGTGTTCCATTCTGTCCACTCTCTGTCCCCCGCTATCCCCTGCTGTGTCCCCCGCTGTGTCCCGCTGTGTCCCCCACTTTGTCCCGCTGTGTCCCCGCAGTATCGCCGCTGTGGCGCGATGTGTCACACTGTGTCCCGTGGTGTCCCGCTTTGGCCCCTGCTGTGTTCCCCGCTGAGTCCCGCTTTGTCCCCGTTGTGTCCCGCTGTATCCCGCTGTGTTCCGTGGTGTCCCGTTTGTCCCCCGCTTTGTCCCCCGCTGAGTCCCCGCTGTGTCCCCGCTGTGTCCCGCTGTGTCCTCGCTGTGTCCCCAGCTGTGTCCTGCTCTGTTCCCTGCTGTGACTCCCGCTTTGTCCCCGCTGTGCCCCGCTGTGTCCCGCTGCGTCCCGTTGTGCCCCGCTATGTCCCCCACTGTGTCCCGTTGTGTCCCCAGCTGTGTACCCCGCTGTGTCCCCGCTCTATCGACGCTGTGTCCCTCGCTGTGTCCCGCTGTGTCCCCCGCTTTGTCCCGCTGTGTCCTCCCTGTCTCCCCCGCTGTGTCCCGCTGTGTCCCCGGCTGTGTCCCGCTGTGTCCCCTGCTGTGTCACTGCTATGTCCCGCTGTGTTCCACTGTGTCCCGCTGTGTCCTTGCTGTGTCTCCCGCAGTGTCCCGCAGTGTCCTCGCTGTGTCCCCCACTGTGTCCTGCTTTGTCCACTGCTGTGTCCCGCTGTGTACCCCTCTGTGTCACCCGCTCTGTCCCTGCTGTGACCCGCTGTGTCCCGCTGTGTACTGCTATGTCCCCCGCTGAGTCCCGCTGTGTCCCCGTTGTGTCCCAATGTGTCTTCACTGTGCCCCCCCTTTGTCCCGCTGTGTCCCCCCTGTGTCCATCGCTGTGTCCCGCTGTGTCCCTCTGTGTCTCCTGCTGTGTCCCCTGCTCTGTCCCTCTGTGTCCACCGCTGTGTCCCTGCTGTGTCCCCGCTGTGTCCCGCTGTGTCCCGCTGTGTCCCCCGCTGTGTCCCGCTTTGTCCCCCCTGTGTCCCCCACTGTGTCCCGCTGTGCTGTGTCCCCAGCTGTGTCGCCCGCTGTGTCCCGCTGTGTCCCCCTCTGTGTCCCGCTGTGTCCCCTGCTGTGTCGCTGCTGTGTATCGCTGTGTTCCGCTGTGTCCCGCTGTGTACCCCTCTGTGTCCCCCGCTGTGTCCCGCTGTGTCCCGATGTGTACTGCTGTGTCCCCCGCCGAGTCCCGCTGTGTCCCCGCTGTGTCCAAATGTGTACTCGCTGTGTCCCCTGCTGTGTCCCGCTGTGTCCCCCCTGTGTCCCCCGCTGTGTCCTGCTGTGTCCTCAATGTGTCCCCCGCTGTGTCCCGTTGTGTCCCCAGCTGTGTACCCCGCTGTGTCCCACTGTGTCCTCGCTGTATCGACGCTGTGTCCCGCTGTGTCCCGCTGTGTCCTCGCTGTGTTCCCCGCTGTGTCCCGCTGTGTCCCGCGCTGTTTCCCTGCTGTGTCCCTCTATGTACACCACTGTGTATAACTTTTGTCTCAAATGTAACTCGCTATGTCTCACGCTATGTCCCCCGCTGTGTCCCACTATGTACCCCACTCTGTCCCGGTGAGTCACCGCAAGGACAACACTGT
>NW_012297755.1:0-4215 GCF_000151885.1 Dipodomys ordii | reverse complement strand
GCTGCTTCTTCTGCTTCTGCTTCTCCTTCTTCTGCTTCTCCCTCTGATTCTGCTTCTTATGCTTATTCTTTTTCTTCTGCTTCTGCTTCTCCTGCTTCTGCTTCTTCTGCTTCTACTGCTTCTCCTTCTCCTTCTCCTTCTCCTTCTTCTTCTTCTTCTTCTTCTTCTTCTTCTTCTTCTTCTTCTTCTTCTTCTTCTTCTTCTTCCTCTTCTTCTTCTTCTTCTTCTCTTTCTGCTGCTTCTGCTTTTCCTGCTTCTTCTGCTTCTACTGCTTCTCTCTCTGCTTCTCATTCTGCTTCTGCTTCTCCTTCTGCTTCTCCTATTGCTTCTGCGGCTCTTCCTTCTCCTTCTCCTACTTCTCCTTCTCCTCCTGCTTCTGCTTCTTCTGCTTCTCCTGCTTCTCTTTCTCCATCTTCTTCTGCTTCTGCTTCTCCTTCTGCTGGTTTTCTGCTTCTGTTTCTCCTTCTGCTTCTCCTTCTGCTTCTTCTGCTTCTCCTTCTGCTTCTCCTTCTGTTTCTCCTTCTTCTCATTCTTCTGCTTTACTTTTGCTTCTCCTTCTGCTTCTGCTGTAACTGCTACTGCTTCTGCCTCTTCTGTTTCTTCCGCTTCTCCTTCTCCTTTTGATTCTCTTTCTGCTTCTGCTTCTCCTTCAGCTTCTCATTCTGCTTCTCCAGATTCTGCTTCTTCTGCTTCTCCTGCTTCTCCTTCTGCTTCAGGTTCTGCTTCTGCTTCTTCGGATTCTTATGCTTCTGGTTCTCCTGCTTCTGCTTTTTCTGCTTCCCCTCCTTCTCATTCTGCTTCTCCTTCTGCTTCTCATTCTGTTTCTGCTTCTGCTTCTTGTCCTTCTCCTGTTTCTTCTGCTTCTGCTTCTCCTGCTTCTGCTTCTTCTGCTTTTCCTGCTTCTCTTTCTGCTTCTCCTTCTGCTTCTGCTCCTCCTTCTTCTTCTGCTCCTTCTATTTCTTCTGTTTCTTCTTCTTCTGCTTCTCCCGCTCTGCTTCTTCTGCTTCTCCTGCTTCTCGTTCTGCTTCTCTTCGTCGGCTTCTCTTTCTACTTCTCCTTCTGCTTCTCCTTCTGCTTCTGCTTCCTCTGCTTCTCCTGCTTCTCCTTCTGCATATCCTTCTGCTTGTGCTTTTCCTTCTGCTTCTTCTTCTGCTTCTGCTTCTCCTTCTTCTGCTTCTCCGTCTGTTTCTGCTTCTTCTGTTTTTCCTGCTTCTCCTTCTGCTTCTCATTCTTCTTCTCCTTCTGTTTCTCCTTGTCGTTATTCTGCTATTACTTCTGCTTCTCTATCTGCTTCTGCATCTTCAGCTTCTTCTGCTACTGCTTCTGCTTCTGCTTCTTCTGTTTCTTCTGCTTCTCTTTCTGCTTCTCCTTCTGCTTTTGCTTCTCTTTCTGCTTCTGCTTCTCCTTCTGGTTCTCCTTCTTTTTCTCCAGATTCTGCTTCTTCTGCTTCTCCTGCTTCTCCTTCTGCTTCAAGTTCTGCTTCTGCTTCTTCAGCTTCTTCTTCTTCTATTTCTGGTTCTCCTTTCTGTTTCTGCTTCTCTTTCTGCTTCTGCTTCTTATCCTTCTTCTATTTCTTTTGATTCTGCTTCTCCTTCTCCTTCTGCTTCTGCTTCTCCTTCTGCTTCTGCTCTTCTCCTTCTTCTGTTTCTTTTGCTTCTGTTTCTTCTGCTTCTTCTTCTTCTGTTTCTTCTGATTCTACTTCTGCTTTTGCTTCTTCTGCTTCTCCTGCTTCTCCTTCTGCATCTTCTTCTGCTTCTGCTTCTCCTTCTGCTGCTTCTTATGCTTCTGCTTCTCCTTCTTCTGCTTCTCCTTCTGCTTCTCCTTCTGCTGCTCCTTCTGCTTCTCGTTCTGCTTCTGATTCTCCTTCTGCTGTTCCTACTCCTAATCCTTCTCTTTCTCCTTCTCCTTCTTCTTCTTCTGCTTCTCGTTCTGCTTCTGCTACTGCTTCTTCTGCTTGTTCTGTTTCTTCTGCTTCAGGTCCTGCTTCTGCTTCTTCAGCTTCTTCTGTTTCTTCTGCTTCTGCTTCTCCTGCTACTGCTTCTTCTGCTTCTCTTTCAGCTTCTCCTTCTGCTTCTCCTTCTGCTCCTTCTCCTTCTTCTGTTTCTTCTTCTTCTTCTGCTTCTCCCGCTTCTGCATCTTCTGCTTCTTCTTCCTTTCCTCTGCTTCTGCTTCTCCTTCTCCTTCTTCTGCTTCTCTTTCTGCTTCTGCTTCTTCTGATTCTCCAACTAATCCTTCTTCTTCTCCTTCTGTTTCTGCTACTCTTTCTGCTTCTCCATCTCCTTCTGCTTCACCTTCTGCTGCTCCTTCTCCTTCTTCTGTTTCTCCCTCTGCTTCTGCTTCTGCTTCTTATGCTTCTTGTTCTTCTGCTTCTGCTTCTCCTGCTTCTGCTTCTTCTGCTTCTCCTACTTCTCATTCTGCTTCTGCTTCTCCTGCTTGTTTTTCTGCTTCTTCTGCTGCTTCTCCTTCTGCTGCTTCTTCTACTTCTCCTTCTGCTTCTCTTATTGCTTCTCTTTCTGCTTCTGCTTCTTCTGTTTCTCCTGCCTGAATTTCTGGTTCTACTTGTTCTGCTGCTTCTCCTTCTGCTTCTGCTTCTACTTCTGATTCTGATTCTGCTTCTTCTGCTTCTACTCTTTCGGCATCTTCTGCTTCTGCTTATTGTGCTTCTCCTGCTTCTTTTTCTGCTTCTCATTCCTCTTCTGCTTCTCCTTCTGCTTCTGCTTATCCTCCTTCTCCTACTTCTGCTTCTCCTTCAGCTTCTGCTTCTTCTGCTTCTCCTGCTTCTCCTTCTGCATCTCCTTCTGCTTGTGCTTGTCCTTATGCTTCTTCTTCTGCTTCTCCTTCTCCTTCATTTGCTTCTCCTTTTGCTTCTGCTTCTTCTGCTTTTCCTGCTTCTCCTGCTGCTTCTGCTTCTTCTGCTTCTCCTTCTGCATCTTCTTATGCTTCTGCTTCTCCTTCTCCTTCTTCTGCTTCTCCTTCTTATTCTCCTACTGCTTCTCCTTCTGTTTCTCCTTCTCCTTCTTGTTCTTCTGCTTTTCCTTCTGCTTCTCGTTCTGCTTCTGCTAGAACTGCTACTGCTTCTACTTCTTCTGTTTCTTCTGCTTTTCCTTCTGCTTTTGATTCTCTTTCTGCTTCTGCTTCTCCTTCTGCTTCTCCTTCTGCTTCTCCAGATTTTGCTTCTTCTGCTTCTCCTGCTTCTCCTTCTGCTTCAGGTTCTCTTTCTGCTTCTTCGGATTCTTATGCTTCTGCTTCTCCTGCTTCTGCTTCTTCTGCTTTCCCTCCTTCTCTTTCTGCTTCTCCTTCTGCTTCTACTACTTGTCCTTACCTGTTTGTTCTGCTTATGCTTCTCCTGTTTCTGCATATCCTGCTCCTCCTTCTGCTGCTCTTTCTGCTTCTCATGCTGGTGCTCCTTCTCCTTCTCCTTCTGCTTCTCCCACTGCTTCTGCTTCTGCTTCTTTTGCTTATTCTTTTTCTTCTGCTTCTGCTTCTCCTACTTCTGCTTCTTCTGCTTCTCCTTTTGCTTCTGCTTCTCGGTCTGCTTCTGCTTCTTCTCTTCTCCTTCTTCTGTTTCTTCTGCTTCTGCTTCTCCTGCTTCTTCTTCTTCTGCTTCTCCTACTTCTCCTTCTGCTTCTGCGTCTCATTCTCCTTCTCCTTCAATTTCTCCTTCTTGTGCTTCTCATTCTGCTTCTGCTTCTGCTTCTCCTGCTTCTTCTATTTCTCCTTCTGTCTCCTTCTGCTTCTCTTTCTGATTCTGATTCTCCTTCTGCTCCTCCTACTCCTAATCCTTCTCTTTCTCCTTCTTCTTCTTCTGCTTCTCGTTCTGCTTCTGCTTCTTCTGCTTGTTCTGTTTCTTCTGCTTCTGCTTTTCAAGCTTCTGCTGCTTCTGCTTCTCTTTCTGCTTCAGGTTCTCCTTCTGCTTCTTGGGCTTCTTCTGTTTCTTCTGCTTCTGCTTCTCCTGCTACTGCTTCTTCCTTTTGTTCTGCTTCTCTTTCTGCTTCTCCTTCTGCTTCTGCTTCTCCTTCTGCTCCTTCACTTTCTTCTGTTTCTTCTTCTTCTTCTTCTTCTTCTTCTTCTTCTTCTACTTCTTCTTCTTCTTCTTCTTCTTCTTCTTCTTCTTCTTCTTCATCAACAAAAAAAAACGGCGACAAATAAACACCATATTATTAAATGATGTTACAAAATAATATAAACTAAATAAATTAACGAGAACACTACAAA
>NW_012297754.1:0-2248 GCF_000151885.1 Dipodomys ordii | reverse complement strand
TCAGGAGAAGCAGGAAAGCAGAAGATACCTGAAGCAAAAGGAGAAGCAAAAGATGGAGAAGGAGAAGCAGAGGAAGAAGACGAAGCATAAGCACAAGCACAAGCAGAAGGAGATGCAGAAGGAGAAGCAGGAGAAGCAGAAGATGCAGAAGCTGAAGGAGAAGCAGAAGTAGGAGAAGGAGAAGGAGGAGAAGTAGAAGCAGAAGGACAAGCAGAAGCGGAATGAGAAGCAGAAAGAGAAGCAGGAGAAGCACAAGATGCAGAAGCAGAAGAAGCCGAAAGAGAATAAGCAGAAGAAGCAGAAACAGAATCAGAAGTAGAAGCAGAAGCAGAAGGAGAAGCAGCGGAACAAGTAGAACCTGAAATTCAGGCAGGAGACACAGAAGAAGCAGAAGCAGAAACAGAAGGAGAAGTAAAAAGAGAAGCAGAAGGAGAAGTAGAAGAAGCAGCAGAAGGAGAAGCAGCAGAAGAATCAGAAAAACAAGGAGAAGCAGAAGCAGAAAGAGAAGTAGAAGCAGAAGAAGCAGAAGCAGAAGAAGAAGCAGTAGAAGCATAAGAAGCAGAAGCAGGAGAAGCAGAAGCAGGAGAAAAAAGGAAGCATAAGAAGCAGAAGCCGAAGCAGAGGGAGAAAAAGAAGAAGGAGAAGGAGCAGCAGAAGTTGAAGCAGAAGGATATGCAGATGCAGAAAGAGAAGCAGAAACAGAAGGAGAAGGAGAAGGAGAAGTTGGAGAATCAGAAGAAGCAGAAGCAGAAGCAGAAAGAGAAGCAGAAGAAGGAAAAGGAGAAGCAGAAGCAGAAGGACAAGCAGGAGAAGCAGAAGAAGCAGAAGCGGGAGAAGCAGCAGAAGAAGAAACAGAAGAAGGAGAAGGAGCAGAAGAAGAAGCAGAAGCAGAAGGAGAAGCAGAAAGAGTAGCAGGAGAAGCAGAAGAAGCAGCAGCAGGAGGAGCAGAAGCAGAAGCAGAACCTGAAGGAGAAGGAGAAGCAGGAGAAGCAGAAGAAGCAGAATCTGGAGAAGCAGAAGGAGAAGCAGCAGCAGAAAGAGAAGCAAAAGCAGAATGAGAAGCAGAAGGAACAGAAGAAGCAGAGGCAGTAGCAAAAAGAAGAAGATGCAGAAGCAGAAGGAGAAGCAGAAGGAAAAGCAGAAGAACGAGAAGGAGAAGGAGAAACAGAAGGAGAAGCAGAAAGAGAAACAGAAGAAAGAGCAGTAGAAGGAAAAGCAGCAGGAGAAGCAGAAAGAGCAGCAGAAGGAGAAGCAGGAGATGCAGAAACAGGAGAAGCAGAAGCAGAAGAAACAGGAGAAAGACAAGAAGCAGAAGGAGAAGCAGAAACAGAAGGAGAAGCAGAAAGAGAAGGAGGGGAAGCAGAAGAAGCAGAAGCAGGAGAAGCCGAAAGAGAAGAAGCAGAAGAAGCACTAACAGAAGCAGAAGTAGAAGCAGAAGCAGAAGGAGAAGCAGAAGTAGGAGAAGGAGAAGGAGGAGAAGCAGAAGCAGAAGGAGAAGCAGAAGCAGAATGAGAAGCAGAAAGAGAAGCAGGAGAAGCACAAGAAGCAGAAGCAGGAGAAGCCGAAAGAGAAGAAGCAGAAGAAGCACTAACAGTAGCAGAAGTAGAAGCAGAAGCAGAAGGAGAAGCAGCAGAACAAGTAGAACCAGAAATTCAGGCAGGAGAAACAGAAGAAGCAGAAGCAGAAAGAGAAGCAAAAAGAGAAGCAGAAGGAGAAGTAGAAGAAGCAGCAGAAGGAGAAGCAACAGAACAAGCAGAAAAACAAGCAGGAGAAGCAGAAGCAGAAAGAGAAGTAGAAGCAGAAAAAGCAGAAGCAGAAGAAGAACCAGTAGAAGCATAAGAAGCAGAAGCAGGAGAAGCAGAAGCAGAAGAACAAGTAGAGACATAAGAAGCAGAAGCAGAAGCAGAGGGAGAAACAGAAGGAGAAGGAGCAGCAGAAGGTGAAGCAGAAGGAGATGGAGAAGCAGAAAGAGAAGCAGAAACAGAAGGAGAAGAAGAAGGATTAGTTGGAGAATCAGAAGAAGCAGAAGCAGAAAGAAAAGCAGAAGAAGGAGAAGGAGAAGCAGAAGCATAGGAAAGGAAGGAGAAGCAGAAGCGGGAGAAGCAGCAGAAGAAGAAGAAACAGAAGAAGGAGAAGGAGCAGAAGGAGAAGCAGAAGCAGAAGGAGAAGCAGAAAGAGAAGGAGAAAAATAGTAGTAGGAGAAGTAGAAATAGGAGAAATAGAAGAAGCTGAAGAAGCAGAAGTAGGA
>NW_012297753.1:0-1967 GCF_000151885.1 Dipodomys ordii | reverse complement strand
TCAGAACGAGAAGCAGAAGAAGAAGAAGGAGAAAGAGAAGGAGTAGGAATATGGAGGAGCAGAAGCATAATTAGAAGCAGAAAGAGAAGCAGAAGGAGAAACAGAAGAAGCAGAAGCAGGAGAAGCAGAAGCAGAAGCAGAATGAGAAGCACAAGAAGGAGAAATTGAAGGAGAAGGAGAATGAGGCGGAGAAGCAGAAAGAGAAGTAGGAGAAGCAGAAGAAGAAGAAGCAGGAGAAGCAGAAGCAGAAGAAACAGAAGAAGGAGAAGAACAGAAGCAGAAGCAGAAGGAGAAGCAGAAGCAGAAGGAGAAGAAGAAGAAGTAGAAGTTGAAGCAGAAGAATAAGAAACAGAAAAAGCAGAAGAAGCAGAAGAAGAAGAAGCAGGAGAAGCAGAAGGAGAAGGAGAAGGAGAATGAGAAGTATTAGGAGTATGAGAAACAGAAGGATAAGCAGAAGCAGAAAGAGAAGGAGAATGAGATGGAGAAGCAGAAGCAGAATGAAAAGCAGAAGAAGGAGAAATTGAAACAGAAGAAGATGCAGAATAAGAGGCAGAAGCAGAAGCAGAAGGAGAAGCAGAAGAAGGAGAAGGAGAAGCAGAATGATAAGCATAAAGAGAAACAGAAGGAGAAGCAGGAGAAGCAGAAGGAGGAGAAGCAGAAGCAGAAGAAGGAGAAGAAGCAGAAGCAGAAAGAGAAGTAGAAACAGAAGGAGAAGCAGAAATAGAAGCAGAAGAAGCCGAAGAAACAGAAGCAGAACCTGAAGCACAAGGAGAAGCAGGAGAAGCAGAAGAAGCAGAATCTGGAGAAGAAGAAGGAGAACCAGAAGGAGAAGCAGAAGCAGAAAGAGAAGCAAAAGCAGAAGAAGAAGCAGAAGGAGAAACAGAAGAGGCAGAAGCAGTAGCAGTAGAAGCTGAAGATGCAGAAGCAGAAAGAGAAGCAGAAGGAATAGCAGAAGAACGAGAAGGAGAAGGAGAAACAGAAGGAGAAGCAGAAAGAGAATCAGGAAAAGCAGAAGAAGCAGAAGAAGACGGAGAAGCAGAAGAAGAAGAAACAGAAGAAGGAGAAGGAGCAGAAGCAGAAGGAGAAGCAGAAAGAGAAGCAGGAAAAGCAGAAGAAGCAGAAGCAGGAGAAGCAGAAGAAACAGGAGAAGGCCAAGAAGCAGAAGCAATAGGAGAAACAGAAACAGAAGGAGAAGCAGAAAGAAAAGGAGGGGAAGCAGAAGAAGCAGCAGCAGGAGAAGCAGAAGCATAAGAATCCGAAGAAGCAGAAGCAGAACCTGAAGCAGAAGGAGAAGCAGGAGAAGCAGAAGAAGGAGAATCTGGAGAAGCAGAATGTCAAGCTGAAGGAGACGCAGAAGCAGAGAGAGAATCAAAAGCAGAAGGAGAAGCAGAAGAAACAGAAGAAGCAGAAGCAGTAGCAGTTGCAGCAGAAGCAGAAGGAGAAGCAGAAGGAAAAGGAGAAGCACGAGAAGGAGTAGGAGAAACAGAAGCAGAAGGAGAATCAGAAGGAGAAGCAGAAGGAGCAGAAGGAGAAGCAGAAGGAGAAGCAGAAACAGAAGAAGCAACAGAAGGAGAAGCAGAAGCAGAAGAAGATGCGGAAGGAGAAGCAGGAGAAGCAGAAGAAGCAGAAGCTGAAGGAGAAGTAGAAGTAGTAGAAGGAGAAGGAAGAGCAGCAGAAGCAATAAAAGAAGCAGAAGGAGAAGCAGAAGCAGAATGAGAAGCAGAATGAGAAGCAGAAGAAACAGAAGATGCAGGAATAGCAGAAGCAGAAGAAAGAGAAGAAGAAGAAGAAGAAGAAGAAGAAGAAGAAGAAGAAGAAGAAGAAGAAGAAGAAGAAGAAGAAGAAGAAGAAGGAGAAGAAGAAGGAGAAGAAAAAGAAGAAGGAGAAGGAGAAGCATAAGGAGAAGCAGAAAAAGCAGAAGCAGGAGAAGCAGAAGCAGAAGAAAAAGAATAAGCATGAGAAGCAGA
>NW_012297752.1:0-4216 GCF_000151885.1 Dipodomys ordii | reverse complement strand
GCAGTACACAGCGTGACACAGCGGGAAATAGCGGGACACAGCGGGAGACACAGCGGGACACAGAGGGGGACACAGAGGGGTACACAGCGGGACACAGCAGGGAACACAGCAAGGACACCGCGGGGACACAACGGGACACAGCGGGTTACACAGCTGGGGACACAAAGGGACACATCGGGGGACACAGCGAGGACACAACGGAACACAGCGTGGGACACAGCGAGGACACAGCGGGACACAGCGGGACACAGCAGGGACACAGCAGTAGACACAGCGGGACACAGCGGGGGACACAGCGGGGACTCAACGAGGGACACAGCGGGGGACCAAGCGGGACACCACGGGACACAGGGGGACACAGCGGGACACAGCGGGGACACTGCGGGAACATAGCAGGACAGAGCAGGGTACACAGCGGGACACAGTTGGACACAGCGGGGGACAAAGCAGGGACACAGCCAGGAAACACAGCGAGGACGCAGGGGGACACAGCATGGGACAAAGCGGGAGACAGAGGGGGACACAGCAAGGACACAGCGGGACACAGCGGGGACACAGAGGGGATTCAGCGGGGGACACAGCGGGGGACAAAGCAGGACACCACGGGACACAGTGTGACACAACGAAACACAGCAGGGACACAGCGGGGACACAGCGAGACAAAGCGGGGGACACAGCGGGCACAGCGGGACACAGCAGGGGACACAGGGGGGACAGATAGGGGACACAGCGGGACACAGCAGGGACAGAGGTGGACACAGCGGGGTACACAGTGGGACAAGGCGAGCACACAGCGGGGACACAGCGGGAAACAGCGGGACACAGCGGGACACAGTGGGACACAGTGGGGGACAAAGCGGGAAACAGTGGGGGACACAGAGGGGTACACAGCAGGACACAGCTGGGAACTCAGCAAGGACACAACGGGACCCAGCGGGACACTGTGTCGATGCAACGGGGACATAAGGGACACAGCGGGGTACACAGCTGGGGTCACAACGGGACACAGCGGGGGACACAATGAGGACACAGCGGAACACAGCGTGGGACACAGCGAGGACACAGCGGGACACAGCGGGACACAGTGGGACACAGCGGGGACACCGGGAGGACACAGCGGGACACAGTGGGGTTCACAGCACGACAGAGCGGGGGACACAGGGAGGACAAAGCGGTACACAGCGGGGACACAGCGGGGACTCACTGGGGGACACAGCGGAGGACAAAGCGGGACACCAAGGGACACAATGTGACACAGTGGGACACAGCGGGGTACACAGCTGGGGACACAACAGGAAACAGCGGGGGACACAGCAGGACACAGCGAGGACAAAATGGGGGACATTGCGGGGGACAGAGCGGGACACAGCGGGGACACATCGGGACCCAGGTGGGAAACAGCAGGGACTCAGGGGGGGACACAGAGGGAAAAAGGTGGTCACAGCGGGACACAGCAGCAACACAGCAGGGACACAGCGGCAGACACAGACGGAAACAGTGGGACACAGCGGGGACAAAGCGAGACACAGCGGGGGACACAGCGGGGACATAGCGCGGGACACAGCGGGGGACACAGAGATGGACACAGCGGGGACACAGCGAGGACCCAGCGGGACCCAGCAGGACACAGCGTCAATACAGCGGGTACACAGCGGGACACAGAGGGACACAGCGGAGGACAGAGCGGAACACAGCAAGGGACACAGGGAGGACACAGCGGGATACAGCGGGGACACAGCGGGACATAGCGCGGGACAGAGCGGGACACAGTGGGGTACACAGGGAGGACACAGCGGCACACAGCGGGGACTACGGAGACTCAGCGGGGTACACCGCAAGGGACAAAGCGGGACACAACGGAACACAGCGGGACACAGCAGGACACAGCGGGGGACACAGTGGGACACAGCGGGGGACACAGCGAGGACACAGCGGGACACAGCGGGACACATTGTGGGACAAAGCAGGAGACAGCGGGGGACACAACGAGGACACAGTGGGACACAGCGGGGACACAGCGGGGACTCAGCGGGGGACACAGCGGGGGACAAAGTGGGACACCAAGGGACACAGTGTGACACAGCGGGGGACAGAGAGGGGGACACAGCGGGACACAGAGGGGAACACAGCGAGGACCCAGCGGGACCCAGCGGGACACAGCTTCGATAAAGCGGGGACACAGCAGGACACAGTGGGGGATACAGCGAGGACACAGCAGGACACAGTGGGACACAGCGGGGGACAAAGCGGGAGACAGCGGGGGACACAGCGAGGAAACAGCGGGACACAGCGGGGAAACAGAGGGGACTCAGCGGGGGACACAGCGGAGGACAAATCAGGACACCACGGGACACAGTGGGCCACAGCTGGAAACAGCGGGGACACTGCGGGGACAAACCGGGACAAAGCGGTGGACACAATGGGACACAGCGGGGGACACAGCCGGATACAGCGGGGGACAGAGAGGTGGACACAGCGGGACCCAGTGGGGACACAGCTGGACACAGCGGGGTACACAGCAGGAGACAGAGGCCACACAGCAGGGACACAGTAGGAGACAGCGGGACACAGTGGGGACAGAGTGGGACACAGCGTGACACAGTGGGACACAGAGGGGACACAGCGGGACACATCGGGGGACAAAGCTAGGACACAAGGGGACACAGCAGGGACACAGCGGGGAACACAGCGAGGACACAGCAGGGGACAGAGCGCGGGACACAGCGGGACACAGCGGGGGACACAGCGGGGGACATAGTGGAGGACAGAGTGGGGGACACAGCGGGACACAGCGGGGAACACAGCGAGGACACAGCGGGACACAGCGTCGAAACTGAGACGACACAGGGGGACACAGCGCGGTACAGAGCTGGGACACAACGGGACAGAATGCGGGACACAGCGGGACATAGAGGGACACAGCGGGACAAAGCGGGACACAGGGGGACAGAGCAGGGGATAGAGCGGGACACACGGGGACACAGCGGGGACACAGCGGGACACAGCGGGGACACAGCGGGACACAGCGGGACACAGCGGTCACAGCGGGGGACACAGCGAGGACACAGCGGGACACAGTGGGGGACACAGCGAGGACACAGCGGGACACAGCGGGACATAGCGGGAACACAGCTGGACACAGCGGGACACAGCAGGGGACACAGCGGGACACAGCGGGGGACACAGAGCGGGACACAGCGGGGGACTCTGTGGGACAAAGCGGGGTATACAGCGGGGGACCCAGCGGGACACAGCGGGGAACACAGCGAGGACACAGTGGGACCCAGCGGGACACAGCGTCGATACAGCGGGAACATAGCGGGACACAGCGGGACACAGCGGGACCCAGCGGGGACAAAGCGGGAGACACAGCGGGACACAGCGGGGGACACAGCGGGACACAGCGGGGGATACAGCGAAGACACAGCGGGACACAGCGGCAGACACAGCGGGACACAGAGGGGGACACAGCAGGACACAGCCGGACACAACGGGGGACACAGGGGGGACACAACGGGACACAGAGGGGGACACAGCGAGGACACAGCGGGTCACAGCGAGACTCAGCGGGGGACACAGCGGGACACAGCGGGGGACAGAGCCGGAAACACAGCGGGACACAGCTGGGGACACAGCGGGACACAGCAGTGGACACAATGGGACACAGCCGGGGACACAGCGGGACACAGCGCTGGACACAGCAGGGGACACAGCGTGACACAGCGGGGGACACAGCGGGACACAGCCCGGGACACAGCAGGGGACACAGCGTGAAGCAGTGGGGGACACAGCGGGACACAGCAGGAAACAGCGGGACACAGGGGGACAGAGCGGGGGACAGAGCGGGATACAGCGGGGACACAGCGGGACTCAGTGGGGGACACAGGGGGGACAAAGTGGGACACCACGGGACACAGCAGGACACAGCGTGACAAAGCGGGGACACGGCGGAGATACAGCGGGACACAGCATTGGACAAGACGGGACACAGCGGGACACAGCGGGGGTCACAGCGGGACACAGTGGGGGACAGTGCAGGGGACACAGTGGACCACAGCAGGGACACAGCTGGACACAGCGGGACACAGTGCGGGACACAGCAGGGGACACAGCGTGACACAGTGGGGGACACAGCGGGACACAGCGCGAAACAGCGAGACACACGGGACAGAGCGGGGGGACAGAGCGGGACACAGCGGGGTACACAGCGGGACTC
>NW_012297751.1:0-4216 GCF_000151885.1 Dipodomys ordii | reverse complement strand
AAGCGGGACACAGCGGGACACAGAGGGTGACACAGCGGGACACAGCGGGACACAGCGGGGGACACAGGGAGACACAGCAGGACACAGCAGGACACAGCGTGGGACAAATCGGGAGACAGCGGAGGACACAGTGAGGACACAGCGGAACACAGCGGGGATACAGAGGGGACTCAGCAGGGGACACAGCGGGGGACAAAGCGGGACACCACGGGACACTGTGGAACACAGCAAAACACAGCGGGGACACTGTGGGGACACAGCGGGACAAAGCGGGGGACACATCAGGACACAGTGGGACACAGCGGGGATACAGAGGGGACTCAGCGGGGGACACAGCGGGGGACAAAGCGGGACACCAAGGGACACATTTGTGACACAGCGGGACACAGCGGGGACACTGCGGGGACACAGCGGGACAAAGCGGGGGACACATCGGGACACAGGGGGACACAGCGGTGACACAGTGGGGCACAGCGGTGACACAGCGGGGGACACAGCGGGCGACACAGCGGGGGACAAAGCGGGACACCACGGAACACAGCAGGACACAGCGGGAAACAGAGGTGACCCTGCAAGGACATAGCGGGACACAGCGGGGCACAGAGCAGGACACAGCGGGACACCGCGTGGGACACAGCGGGACACCATGGGACACAGTGTGACACAGCAGGACACAGCGGGGACACTGCGGGGACACAGCGGGACAAAGCGGGGGACACAGCGGGATACAGCGGGACACAGCGGGGACACAGCGGGGGACAGCGGAGACAAAGAGGAGACACAGCGAGACTCAGCAGTGAAACAGCAGGACACAACAGAGTACATAGCGGGACACAGCGGGCACACAGCGGGACACAGCGGGACACAGCAGGGGACCCAGCGGGACACAGCGGGGAACACAGCGAGGACACAGCGGGACAATGCGGGGTACACAGCTGGGGACACAACGGGACACAGTGGGGGACACAGCGGGACACAGCGGGCACAGTGGGGACACAGCAGTAGACAAAGCGGGACATAGCGGGGGCACAGCGGGACAAAGAGGGGAACACAGGAAGGACACAGCGGGACCCAGCGGGACACAGCGTCGATACAGCGGGGACACAGCGGGACACAGCGGGGTACCCAGCTGGGTAAAGAACTGGACACAGCGGGGGACACAGCGAGGACACAATGGACACAGCGGGATACAGTGGGGTACACAGCGGGACACAGCGGGACAAAACTTTGGACACAGTGGGGTTACCGCGGGACAAAGCGGAGGACACAGCGAGGACACAGTGGGACACAGCGGGACACAGTGTGGGACAAAGTGGGAGACAGCGGGGGAAACAGCGAGGACGCAGTGGGACACAGCAGGGACACAGAGGGGACACAGCGGGGGACACAGTGGGGGACAAAGCGGGACACCATGGGACACAGTGTGACACAGCGGGACACAGCGGTGACACTGCGGGGACACAGCGGGACAAAGCGGGGGAACAGCGGGACACAGTGGGACACAGCAGGGAACACAGCGGGGGACAGCGGAGTCAGAGAGGGGACACAGCGGGACACAGCGGTGAAACAGCTGGACACAACAGAGTAAACAGAGGGACACAGCGGGCACACAGGAGAGACACATCGGGACACAGCGGGACACAGCAGGGACCGAGCAGGACACAGCGGGACACAGTGGGACAGAGTGTGGGACACAGCGGGACACAGCGCGGGACACAGCGAGGACACAGCGGGGGACACAGCGAGGACACAGAGGGACCCAGCGGGACACAGCGTGGATACAGCGGGGACACAGCGTTACACAGCATGGTACACAGCTGTGGACACAACGGGACACAGTGGGGGCACAGCGGGACACAGCGGGGGACAAAGCAGTTCACAGCGGGACACAGCGGGACACAGCTGGGGACACAGAGGGGCACACAGAGGGACACAGCGAGGAACACAGCGGTGGAGACAGCGGGGACACAGAGGGACTGAGCGGGGGACAAAGCAGTTCACAGCGGGACACAGCGGGACACAGCAGGGGACACAGAGGGGCACACAGCGGGACACAGCAGGGAACACAGCGAGGACACAGCGGTTCCCAGCGGGACACAGCGTCGATACAGCGGGGACACAGCATTACACAGCGTGGTACACAGCTGTGAACACCACGGGACACAATGGGGACACAGCGGGACACAGCGGGACACAGTGGGACAAAGCAAGGACAAATCGTGAGACACAGCGAGGGACAGAGCGGGAGACAGCGGGGAACACAGCGAGGACACAGCAGGGCACAGCGGGACACAGCAGGGACAGAGCGGGACACAGCAGGACACAGCGGGGACTCAGCTGGGGACACAGAGGGGGACAAAGCAGGACACCACGGACACAGCGGGACACAGCGTGAAACAGCGGTGACCCTGTGGGGACACAGCGGGGGACACAGCGGGGGACACAGCGGGACACAGCGGGACAGAGTGGGGGACACAGCGGGACACAGCGGGGGATAGAGCGTGAGACACAGGGAGACACATCAGAGACAAAGCTATACACAGCGGGGTACATAGAGGGACGCAGCGGGGAAACAGCGGGGGACACAGAGGGACACAGCGGGGAACACAGCGAGGACACAACAGGACACAGCGAGACACAGTGTCGATACAGCAGGGACACAAAGGGACACAGCGGGGTACACAGCTGGGGACACAACGGGACACAGCGGGGACACATCGAGGACACAGCAGGACACAGCGGGGGACACAGGGGGGACACAGCGGGACACAGCGGGGGACACAGCGAGGACACAGCAGGACACCGAGGGGACTCAGCGGGGGACACAGCTAGGGACAAAGCAGGACACCATGGGACACAGTGTGACACAGCGGGACACAGCGGGGACACTGCGGGGACACAGAGGGACAAAGCAGGGGAAACAGCCTGACACAACGGAGTACACAGCGGGACACAGCGGGCACTAAGCGGGGACACAACGGGACACAGCAGGACACAGCAGGGACAGAGCGGGACACAGCAAGACACAGCGGGACACAGCAGGAGACCCAGCGAGGACATGGCGGGACACAGCGGGGTACACAAAAAGGACACAGCGGGGGACACAGCGGGACACAGCGGGGAGCACAGCGAGGACACAGCGCGACACAGAGGGACAAAGCTGGGGACACAGGGGGGACACAGCGGGACACAGCGGGGGACACAGCGAGGACACATTTGGACACAGCGGGGACACAGCGGGACTCAGCGGGGGACACAGAAGTACACAGCCAGACACAGTGGGACACAGCGTGGGACACACAGGGGTACACAGCGATACACAGCGGGGAACACTGCGAGGACACAGTGGGACCCAGCGGGACACAGCGTCGTTACAACGGGGACAGAGCGGGATAGAGCGGGGTACACAGCTGGGGACACAGCGGGGTACACAGCGGGACACAGCGGGACACAGCTTGGGACACAGCGGGACACAGCGGGGGACACAGCTAGGACACAGCGGGACACAGTGGGGACACAAAGGGGACTCAGCGGGGGAAACAGCGGGGGAAAAAGCGGGACACCATGGGACACAGTGTGACACAGCAGGACACAGAGGGAACACTGCGTCGACACAGCGGGACAAAGCGGGGGACACAGCGGGACACAGCGGGGGACACAGCAGGACACAGCGTGGGACGCACCGAGGACACAGCAGGACACAGCGGGACAAAGCGGGGACAGAGCGGGACAGAGCGGGACACAGCGGGACACAGCGGGGGACACAGCAGGACACAGCGTGGGACGCACCGAGGACACAGCAGGACACAGCGGGACAAAGCGGGGGGCACAGCGGTGAAACAGCTGGACACAACAAAGTACATAGCGGGACACAGCGCGCACACAGGGGGACACAGCGGGACACAGCAGGGACAGAGCGGGACACAGCGGGACACAGTGGGACACAGTGGGGGACACAGCAGGACCCAGCGGGGCACCCAGCGAGGACACAGCGGGACACAGCTGGGGACACAGCGAGGACACAGCGGGGGACACAGCGGGGGACACAGCGGGACACAGCGGGACAGAGTGGGGGACACAGCGGGACACAGCGGGGGATAGAGCCTGAGACACAGCGAGACACACCAGAGACAAAGCTATACACAGCGGGGTACATAGAGGGACACAGCGGGGAAACAGCGGGGGATACAGCGGGACACAGCGGGGAACACAGCGA
>NW_012297750.1:0-4216 GCF_000151885.1 Dipodomys ordii | reverse complement strand
TCTCAGGAAAGCAGAAGATGCAGAAGCAAAATGTGAAGCAAAAGAAGGAGATTTGTAGAAGCAGAGGCAGAAGAAGAAGCATAAGGACAAGCACAAGCAGAAGGAGGTGCAGAAGGAGAAGCAGGAGAAGCAGAAGAAGCAGAAGCTGAAAGAGAAGCAGAAGTAGGAGAAGGAGAAGGAGGAGAAGCAGAAGCAGAAGGAGAAGCAGAAGCAGAATGAGAAGCAGAAAGAGAAGCAGGAGGAGGACAAGAAGCAGAAGCAGGAGAAGCCGAAAGAGAAGAAGCAGAACAGAAGCAGAAGGAGAAGCAGAAGCAGAAGGAGAAGCAGCAGAAGAAGTAGAACCAGAAATTCAGCCACGAGAAACAGAAGAAGCAGAAGCAGAAGAAGCAAAAAGAGAAGCAGAAGGAGAAGTAGAAAAAGCAGCAGAAGAAGCAGAAAAACAAGCAGGAGAAGCAGAAGCAGAAAGAGAAGTAGAAGCAGAAGAAGCAGAAGAAGAAGCACTAGAAGCATAAGAAGCAGAAGCAGGAGAAGCAGAACCAGAAGAAAAAGAAGAAGCATAAGAAGCAGAAGCAGAGGGAGAAACAGAAGAAGGAGAAGGAGCAGCAGAAGGTGAAGCAGAAGGAGATGCAGAAGCAGAAAGAGAAGCAGAAATAGAAGACGAAGAAGGAGAAGTTGGAGAATCAGAAGAAGCAGAAGCAGAAAGAGAAGCAGAAGAAGGAGAAGGAGAAACAGAAGGAGAAGGACAAGCAGGAGAAGCAGAAGAAGCAGAAGCGGGAGAAGCAGAAGAAGAAGAAGAAGAAGAAGAAGAAGAAGAAGAAGAAGAAGAAACAGAAGAAGGAGAAGGAGCAGAAGGAGAAGCAGAAGCAGAAGGAGAAGCAGAAAGAGAAGCAGAAGAAGCAGAAGAAGCAGTAGCAGGTGAAGCAGAAGCAGAAGAAACAGAAGAAGCCGAAGAATCAGAAGGAGAACATAAAGCAGATGGAGAAGCAGAAGCATCAGAAGCTGGAAAAGTAGAAGCAGAAGAAACCGAACAAGCAGAAGAAGCAGAAGCAGAACGAGAAGCAGAAGAAGAAGGAGAAAGAGAAGGATTAGGAGTAGGAGGAGCAGAAGCAGAATAAGAAGCAGAAAGAGAAGCAGAAGAAGAAGCAGAAGGAGAAACAGAAGAAGCAGAAGCAGGAGAAGCAGAAGCAGAATGAGAAGCACAAGAAGGAGAAATTGAAGGAGAAGGAGACGGAGAAGCAGAAGGAGAAGTAGCAGAAACAGAAGAAGAAGAAGCAGGAGACGCAGAAACAGAAGAAGCAGAAGGAGAAGAGCAGAAGCAGAAGGAGAAGCAGAAGGAGAAGCAGAAGAAGCAGAAGCTGAAGCAGAAGAAGAAGAAACAGAAAAAGCAGAAGAAGCAGAAGAAGAAGCAGCAGGAGAAGCAGAAGAAGAAGAAGGAGAAGGAGAAAGAGAAGGATTAGGAGTAGGAGAAACAGAAGGATAAGCAGAAGCAGAAAGAGAAGGAGAATGAGAAGGAGAAGCAGAAGAAGCAGAAGCAGGAGAAGCAGAAGCAGAAGAAACATAGGAAGGAGAAGAAGCAGAAGCAGAAGGAGAAGCAGATACAGAAGGAAAAGCAGAAAGAGAAGCAGGAGAAGCAGAAGATGCAGCAGCAGGAGAAGCAGAAGCAGAAGAAGCAGAAGAAGCAGAAGCAGAAGCAGAAGGAGAAGCAGGAGAAGCAGAAGAAGCAGAATCTGGAGAAGCAGAAGGAGAAGCAAAAGCAGAAAGAGAAGGAAAAGCAGAAGGAGAAGCAGAAGGGGAAGCAGAACAAACAGAAGAAGCAGAGGCAGTAGCAGAAGAAGCAGAAGATGCAGAAGCAGAAGGAAAAGCAGAAGAACGAGAAGGAGAAGGAGTAGGAGAAACAGAAGGAGAAGCAGAAAGAGAAGCAGAAGAAGGAGCAGGAGAAGGAAAAGCAGCAGGAGAAGCAGAAAGAGCAGCAGAAGGAGGAGCAGGAGATGCAGAAACAGGAGAAGCATAAGCAGAACAAACAGGAGAAGGACAAGAAGCAGAAGCAGAAGGAGAAGCAGAAGTAGGAGAAGGAGATGCAGAAGCAGAAGCATAAGGACAAGCACAAGCAGAAGGAGATGCAGAAGGAGAAGCAGGAGAAGCAGAAGAATCAGAAGCTGAAGGAGAAGCAGAAGTAGGAGAAGGAGAAGGAGGAGAAGCAGAAGGAGAAGCAGAAGCAGAATGAGAAGCAGAAAGAGAAGCAAGAGAAGGACAAGAAGCAGAAGCAGGAGAAGCCGAAAGAGAAGAAGCAGAAGAAGCAGAAACATTAGCAGAGGGAGAAGCAGAAGCAGAAGGAGAAGCAGCAGAAGAAGTAGAACCAGAAATTCAGGCAGGAGAAACAGAAGAAGCAGAAGCAGAAGGAGAAGCATAAAGAGAAGCACAAGGAGTAGTAAAAGAAGCAGCAGAAGGAGAAGCAGCAGAAGAAGCAGAAAAACAAGCAGGAGAAGCAGAAGCAGAAAGAGAATTAGAAGCTGAAGAAGCAGAACCAGAAGAAGAAGCAGTAGAAGCATAAGAATCAGAAGCAGGAGAAGCAGAAGCAGAAGAAAAAGAAGAAGCATAAGAAGCAGAAGTAGAAGCAGAGGGAGAATCAGAAGAAGGAGAAGGAGCAGCAGAAGGTGAAGCAGAAGGAGATGCAGAAGCAGAAAGTGAAGCTGAAACAGAAGGAGAAGTTGGTGAATCAGAAGAAGCAGAAGCAGAAAGAGAAGCAGAAGAGGCAGAAGGAGAAGCAGAAGCAGAAGGACAATCAGGAGAAGCAGAAGAAGCAGAAGCGGGAGAAGCAGAAGAAGAAGAAGAAACAGAAGAAGGAGAAGGAGCTGAAGGAGAAGCATAAGCAGAAGGAGAAGCAGAAATAGAAACAGAAGCAGAAGAAGCAGTTGCAGGAGAAGCAGAAGCAGAAGAATCAGAAGAAGTTGATGAAGCAGAAGGAGAACCTGAAGCAGAAGGAGAAGCAGAAGCATCAGAAGCTGGAAAAGCAGAAGCAGAAGATACAGAACAAGCAGAAGAAGCAGAAGCAGAAGGAGAAGCAGAAGAATAAGAAGGAGAAAGAGAAGGATTAGGAGTAGGAGGAGCAGAAGCAGAATTAGAAGCAGAAAGAGAAGCAGAAGGAGAAGCAGAAGGAGAAACAGAAGAAGCAGAAGCAGGAGAAGCAGAAGCAGAAGCAGAATGAGAAGCACAAGAAGGAGAAATTGAAGTAGAAGGAGAATGAGACGGAGAAGCAGAAGGAGAAGTAGGAGAAGCAGAAGAAGGAGAAGCAGGAGAAGCATAAGCAGAAGAAACAGAAGAAGGAGAAGAGCAGAAGCAGAAGGAGAAACAGAAGCAGAAGAAAAAGAAGAAGCATAAGAAGCAGAAGCAGAGGGAGAAACAAAAGAAGGAGAAAGAGCAGAAGAAGGTGAAGCAGAAGGAGATGCAGAAGCAGAAAGAGAAGCAGAAACAGAATGAGAAGAAGAAGGAGAAGTAGGAAAATCAGAAGAAGCAGAAGCAGAAGCAGAAAGAGAAGGAGAAGAAGGAGAAGGAGAAGCAGAAGGAGAAGGACAAGCAGGAGAAGCAGAAGAAGCAGAAGCGGGAGAAGCAGAAGAAGAAGAAGAAGAAACAGAAGAAAGAGAAGGAGCAGAAGGAGAAGCAGAAGCAGAAGGAGAAGCAAAAAAGAAGCAGAAGAAGCAGAAGAAGCAGTAGCAGGAGAAGCAGAAGCAGAAGAAACAGAAGAAGCCCAAGAAGCAGAAGGAGAACCTGAAGCAGAAGGAGAAGCAGAAGCAGCAGAAGCTGGAAAAGTAGAAGCAGAAAAACAGAACAAGCAGAAGAAGCAGAAGAAGAACGAGAAGCAGAAGAAGAACAAGGAGAAAGAGAAGGATTAGGAGTAGGAGAAACAGAAGGATAAGCAGAAGCAGAAAGAGAAGGAGAATGAGAAGGAGAAGCAGAAGAAGCAGAAGAAGCAGAAGCAGGAGAAGCAGAAGCAGAATGAAAAGCAGAAGAAGGAGAAATTGAAACAGAAGATGCAGAAGAAGAAGCAGAAGCAGTAGTAGAAGCAGAAGAAGGAGAAGCAGAAGGAGAAGCATAAAGAGAAACAGAAGGAGAAGCAGGAGAAGCAGAAGCAGGAGAAGCAGAATCAGAAGAAATAGAAGAAGGAGAAGAAGCAGAAGCAGAAAGAGAAGCAGAAACAGAAGGAGAAGCAAAAATAGAA
>NW_012297749.1:0-4216 GCF_000151885.1 Dipodomys ordii | reverse complement strand
TCAAGGAGAAGCAGAAACAGAAGGAGAAGCAGAAAGAGAAGGAGGGAAAGCATGAAGAAGCAGAAGCAGGAGAAGCGGAAGCATAAGAATGCGAAGACGCAGAAGCAGAACCTGAAGCAGAAGGAGAAGCAGGAGAAGCAGAAGAAGCAGAATCTGGAGAAGCAGAATGAGAAGCAGAAGCAGAAAGAGAATCAAAAGCAGAAGGACAAGCAGAAGAAACAGAAGAAGTAGAAGCAGTAGCAGGTGTAGCAGAAGCAGAAGGAAAAGCAGAAAAACAGGAAGGAGAAGGAGAAACAGAAGGAGAAGTAGAAGGAGAAGCAGAAAGAGAAGCAGGTAAAGCAGAAGAAGAAGAAACAGAAGGAGAATCAGAAGGAGAAGCAGAAGAAGGAGAAGGAGAAACAGAAGCAGAAGAAGATGCAGAAGGAGAAGCAGGAGAAGCATAAGAAGCAGAAGCAGAAGGAGAAGCAGGAGAAGCAGAAGAAGCAGAATCTGGAGAAGCAGAAGGAGAAGCAGAAGCAGAAAGAGAAGCAGAAGGAGAAGCATAAGGAGAAGCAGAAGAAACAGAAGAAGTAGAGGAAGTAGCAGAAGATGTAGAAGCAGAAGGAGAAGCAGAAGGAAAAGCAGAAGAACGAGAAGGAGAAGGAGAAGGAGAAACAGAATGAGAAGCAGAAAGAGAAGCAGAAGAAGGAGCAGGAGAAGGAAAAGCAGCAGGAGAAGCAGAAAAAGAAGCAGAAGGAGAAGCAGGAGATGCAGAAACAGGAGAAGCAGAAGCAGAAGAAACAGGAGAAGGACAAGAAGCAGAAGCAGAAGGAGAAGCAGAAACAGAAGGAGAAGCAGAATGAGAAGGAGGGAAAGCAGAAGAAGCAGAAGCAGGAGATGCAGAAGCATAAGAATGCGAAGACGCAGAAGCAGAACCTGAAGCAGAAGGAGAAGCAGGAGAAGCAGAAGAAGCAGAATCTGGAGAAGCAGAATGAGAAGCAGAATGAGAAGCAGAAGCAGAAAGAGAATCAAAAGCAGAAGGACAAGCAGAAGAAACAGAAGAAGTAGAAGCAGTAGCAGGTGTAGCAGAAGCAGAAGGAAAAGCAGAAAAACAGGAAGGAGAAGGAGAAACAGAAGGAGAAGTAGAAGGAGAAGCAGAAAGAGAAGCAGGTAAAGCAGAAGAAGGAGAAGCAGAAGGAGAATCAGAAGGAGAAGCAGAAGAAGGAGAAGGGGAAACAGAAGCAGAAGAAGATGCAGAAGGAGAAGCAGGAGAAGCAGAAGAAGCAGAAGCAGAAGGAGAAGCAGGAGAAGCAGAAGAAGCAGAATCTGGAGAAGCATAACGAGAACTAGAAGGAGAAGCAGAAGCAGAAAGAGAAGCAAAAGCAGATATGTGAGAAGCAGAAGAAACAGAAGAAGCAGAATCAGTAGCAGAAGAAGCTGAAGATGCAGAAGCAGAAAGAGAAGCAGAAGGAATAGCAGAAGAACGAGAAGGAGAAATAGAAGGAGAAGCAGAAGGAGAAGCAGGAAAAGCAGAAGAAACAGAAGCAGACGGAGAAGCAGAAGAAGGAGAAGGAGAAGCCGGAGCAGAAGAAGAAGCAGAAGGAAAAGCACAAGCAGAAGGAGATGCAGAAGGAGAAGCAGGAAATGCAGAAGACACAGAAGCAGAAGGAGAAGAAGAAGGAGAAGAATCAGAATCAGAAGAAGCAGAAGCAGAAATAGAAAGAGAAGCCGACGAAGAGAAGCAGAACGAGAAGCAGGAGAAGCAGAAGAAGCACAAGCGGGAGAAGCAGAAGAAGAAGAAACAGAAGAAGGAGAAGGAGCAGAAGCAGGAGAAGCAGAAGGAGAAGCAGAAAGAGAAGCAGGAAAAGCAGAAGAAGCAGAAGCAGGAGAAGCAGAAGGAGAAGAAACAGGAGAAGGACAAGAAGCAGAAAGAGAAGCAGTAGAAGCAAAAGAGGCAGGAAAAGCAGAAGCAGAAGAAAGAGAAGAAGAAGGAGAAGACGAAGAAGAAGAAGCAGCAGCAGCAGCATAAGGAGAAGCATAAGGAGAAGCATAAGGAGAAGCATAAGGAGAAGCAGTAGAAGCAGAAGAAGCAGAAGCAGGAGAAGCTGAAGCAGAAGAAAAAGAATAAGCAAAAGAAGCAGAAGCAGAAGTATTGAGAGAAGCAGAAGAAGGAGAAGGAGAAGGAGCAGCAGAAGGAGAAGCAGAAGCAGAAAGAGAAGCAGAAACAGAAGGAGAACAAGAAGGAGAAGCAGGAGAATCAGAAGAAGCAGAAAGAGAAGGAGAAGAAGGAGAAGCAGAAGTAGAATACGAAGAAACAGAAGAAGAAGAAGCAGAAGAAACAGAAGCAAAAGAAACAGAAGAAGGAGAAGAGCAGAAGCAGAAGCAGAAGGAGAAGCAGAAGCAGAAGGAGAAGCAGAAAGAGAAGCAGGAGAAGCAGAAGAAGCAGGAGAAGCAGAAGCAGAAGAAACAGGAGAAGCCGAAGAAGCAGAAGCAGAATCTGAAGCAGAAGGAGAAACAGAAGAAGCACAATCTGAAGCAGAAGCAGAAGAAACAGAAATAGTAGAATAAGCAGAAGCAGAAGCACCAGGACAAGCAGAAGAACAAGAAGGAGAAGGCGAAAGAGAAGGATTAGGAGTAGGAGAAGCAAAAGGATAAGCAGAAGCAGAAAGAGACGCAGAAGGAGAAGCAGCACGAGAAGTAGGAGAAGCAGGAGAAGCAGAAGCAAGAGAAGCAGAAGAAACCGAAGACGCAGAAGCAGAATGAGAAGCAGAAGGAGAAATTCAAGCAGAAGGAGAAGGAGAACCAGAAGGAGAAGCTGAAGAAAGAGAAGCAGAAGCAGAAAGAGAAGCAGAAAGAGAAGCACAACAAGAAGCAGGAGAAGCAGAAGCAGGAGAAGCAGAAGCAGAAGAAACATAAGAAGGAGAAGAAGCAGAAGCAGAAGGAGAAGCAGAAACAGAAGGAAAAGCAGAAATAGAAGCAGGAGCAGCAGAAGAAGCAGCAGCAGGAGAAGCAGAAGCAGAAGAAGCCGAAGAAGCAGAAGCAGAACCTGAAGCATAAGGAGATACAGGAGAAGCAGAAGAAGCAGAATCTGGAGAAGCAGAAGGAGAAGCAGAAGCAGAAAGAGAAGCAAAAGCAGATGGAGAAGCAGAAGAAACAGAAGAAGCAGAGGCAGTAGCAGAAGAAGCAGAAGATGCAGAAGCAGTAGTAGAAGCAGAAGAAGGAGAAGCATAAAGAGAAACAGAAGGAGAAGCAGGAGAAGCAGAAGAAGGAGAAGCAGAAGCAGAAGCAGAAGAAATAGAAGAAGGAGAAGAAGCAGAAGCAGAAAGAAAAGCAGAAACAGAAGGAGAAGCAGAAAAAGAAGCAGAAGAAGCCGAAGAAGCAAAAGCAGAACCTAAAGCAGAAGGAGAAGCAGGAGAAGCAGAAGAAGCAGAATCTGGAGAAGAAGAAGGAGAACCAGAAGGAGAAGCAGAAGCAGAAAGAGAAGCAAAAGCAGAAGGAGAAGCAGAAGAAACAGAAGAAGCAGAATCAGTAGCAGAAGAAGCTGAAGATGCAGAAGCAGAAAGAGAAGCAGAAGGAATAGCAGAAGAACGAGAAGGAGAAATAGAAGGAGAAGCAGAAGGAGAAGCAGGAAAAGCAGAAGAAACAGAAGCAGACGGAGAAGCAGAAGAAGGAGAAGGAGAAGCCGGAGCAGAAGAAGAAGCAGAAGGAAAAGCACAAGCAGAAGGAGATGCAGAAGGAAAAGCAGGAAATGCAGAAGACGCAGAAGCAGAAGGAGAAGAAGAAGGAGCAGAATCAGAGTCAGAAGAAGCAGAAGCAGAAATAGAAAGAGAAGCCGACGAAGAGAATCTGAACGAGAAGCAGGAGAAGCAGAAGAAGCACAAGTGGGAGAAGCAGAAGAAGAAGAAACAGAAGAAGGAGAAGGAGCAGAACCAGAAGGAGAAGGAGAAGGAGAAGCAGAAAGAGAAGCAGGAAAAGCAGAAGAAGCAGAAGCAGGAGAAGCAGAAGGAGAAGAAACAGGAGAAGGACAAGAAGCAGAAAGAGAAGCAGTAGAAGCAGAAGAGGCAGGAAAAGCAGAAGCAGAAGAAAGAGAAGAAGAAGAAGACGAAGAAGAAGAAGAAAAAGAAGCAGCAGCATAAGGAGAAGGATAAGGAGAAGCATAAGGAGAAGTATAAGGAGAAGCAGTAGAAGGAGAAGAAGCAAAAGCAGTAGAAGCTGAAGCAGAAGAAAAAGAATATGA
>NW_012297748.1:0-4216 GCF_000151885.1 Dipodomys ordii | reverse complement strand
AGCAGAAGGAAAGCAGAAGAACTAGAAGGAGAAGGAGAAGGAGAAACAGGAGTAGAAGCAGAAAGAGAAGCAGAAGAAGGAGCAGTAGAAAGAAAAGCGGCAGGAGAAAAAGAAAGAGCAGCAGAAGGAGAAGCAGGAAATGCAGAAACAGGAGAAGAACAAGCAGAAGAAACAGGAGAAGGACAAGAAGCAGAAGCAGAAGGAGAAGCAGAAAGAGAAGGAGGGGAAGCAGAAGCAGGAGAAGCAGAAGCATAAGAATCCTAAGCAGCAGAAGCAGAACCTGAAGCAGAAGGAGAAGCAGAAGAATCAGAGTCTGGAGAAGCAGAATGAGAAGCAGAAGGAGAAGCAGAAGCAGAAAGAGAACCAAAAGCAGAAGGAGAAGCAGAAGAAACAGAAAAAGTAGAAGCAGTAGCAGTTGTAGCAGAAGCAGTAGGAAAAGCAGAAGAACAAGAAGGAGAAGGAGAAACAGAAGGAGAAGCAGAAGGAGAAGCAGAAAGAGAAGCAGGTAAAGCAGAAGAAGAAGAAGGAGAAGCAGAAGAAGCAGAAGCAGAAGGAGAAGCAGGAAAAGCAGAAGAAGCAGAAGCAAAAGGTGAAGCAAAAGAAGGAGAAGGAGAAGCAGACGCAGAAGAAGAAGCATAAGGACAAGCACAAGCAGAAGGAGATGCAGAAGGAGAAGCAGGAGAAGCAGAAGAAGCAGAAGCTGAAAGAGAAGCAGAGGTAGGAGAAGGAGAAGGAAGAGAAGCAGAAGCAGAAGGAGAAGCAGAAGCAGAATGAGAAGCAGAAAGAGAAGCAGGATGAGGACAAGAAGCAGAAGCAGGAGAAGCCGAAAGAGAAGAAGCAGAAACAGAAGCAGTAGGAGAAGAAGAAGCATCAGGAGAAGCAGGAAAAGCAGAAGAAGCAGATGCAAAAGGTGAAGCAAAAGAAGGAGAGGGAGAAGCAGACGCAGAAGAAGAAGCATAAGGACAAGCACAAGCAGAAGGAGATGCAGAAGGAGAAGCAGGAGAAGCAGAAGAAGCAGAAGCTGAAAGAGAAGCAGAAGTAGGAGAAGGAGAAGGAAGAGAAGCAGAAGCAGAAGGAGAAGCAGAAGCAGAATGAGAAGCAGAAAGAGAAGCAGGAGGAGGCAAGAAGCAGAAGCAGGAGAAGCTGAAAGAGAAGAAGCAGAAACATTAGCAGAAGGAGAAGCAGAAGCAGAAGGAGAAGCAGCAGAAGAAGTAGAACCAGAAATTCAGGCACGAGAAATAGAAGAAGCAGAAGCAGAAGGAGAAGCAAAAAGAGAAGCAGAAGGAGAAGTAGAAAAAGCAGCAGAAGAAGCAGAAAAACAAGAAGGAGAAGCAGAAGCAGAAAGAGAAGTAGAAGCAGAAGAAGCAGAAGAAGCAGAAGAAGAAGCAGTAGAAGCATAAGAAGCAGAAGCAGAACCAGAAGAAAAAGAAGAATCATAAGAAGCAGAAGCAGAGGGAGAAACAGAAGAAGGAGAAGGAGCAGCAGAAGGTGAAGCAGAAGGAGATGCAGAAGCAGAAAGAGAAGCAGAAATAGAAGGAGAAGAAGAAGGAGAAGTTGGAGAATCAGAAGAAGCAGAAGCAGAAAGAGAAGCAGAAGAAGGAGAAGGAGAAGCAGAAGGAGAAGGACAAGCAGGAGAAGCAGAAGAAGCAGAAGCGGGAGAAGCAGAAGAAGAAGAAGAAGAAGAAGAAACAGAAGAAGGAGAAGGAGCAGAAGGAGAAGCAGAAGCAGAAGGAGAAGCAGAAAGAGAAGCAGAAGAAGCAGAAGAAGCAGTAGCAGAAGAAGCAGAAGCAGAAGAAACAGAAGAAGCCGAAGAATCAGAAGGAGAACCTGAAGCAGAAGGAGAAGCAGAAGCAGCAGAAGCTGGAAAAGCAGAAGCAGAAGAAACCGAACAAGCAGAAGAAGCAGAAGCAGAACGAGAAGCAGAAAAAGAATGAGAAAGAGAAGGATTAGGAGTAGGACGAGCAGAAGCAGAATATGAAGCAGAAAGAGAAGCAGAAGGAGAAGCAGAAGGAGAAACAGAAGAAGCAGAAGCAGGAGAAGCAGAAGCAGAATGAGAAGCACAAGGAGAAGGAGAAATTTAATGAGACGGAGAAGCAGAAGGAGAAGTAGGAGAAGCAGAAGAAGAAGAAGCAGGAGAAGCAGAAACAGAAGAAACAGAAGGAGAAGAGCAGAAGCAGAAGGAGAAGCAGAAGGAGAAGCAGAAGAAGCAGAAGCTGAAGCAGAAGAAGAAGAAACAGAAAAAGCAGAAGAAGCAGAAAAAGAAGCAGCAGGAGAAGCAGAAGAAGAATAAGGAGAAGGAGAAAGAGAAGGATTAGGAGTAGGAGAAACAGAAGGATAAGCAGAAGCAGAAAGAGAAGGAGAAGGAGAAGCAGAAGAAACAGAAGCAGGAGAAGCAGAAGCAGAATGAAAAGCAGAAGAAGGAGAAATTGAAACGGAAGAAGATGCAGAAGGAGAAGCAGAAGCAGAAGCAGAAGTAGAAGCAGAAGAAGGAGAAGCAGAAGGGGAAGCATAAAGAGAAACACAAGGAGAAGCAGGAGAACAGAAGCAGGAGAAGCAGAATCAAAAGAAATAGAAGAAGGATAAAAAGCAGAAGCAGAAAGAGAAGCAGAAACAGAAGGAGAAGCAGAAATAGAAGCTTAAGAAGCAGAAGCAGAACCTGAAGCAGAAGGAGAAGCAGAAGAAGCAGAATCTGGAGAAGAAGGAGAACCAGAAGGAGAAGCAGAAGCAGAAAGAGAAGCAAAAGCAGAAGGAGAAGCAGAAAGAAAAGCAGCAGGAATAGCAGAATAACGAGAAGGAGAAACAGAAGGAGAAGAAGAATGAGAAGCAGAAGGAGAAGCAGGAAAAACAGAAGAGGCAGAAACAGACGGAGAAGCAGAAGAAGGAGAAGCAGAAGAAGAAGAAGAAGCAGAAGGAAAAGCACAAGCAGAAGGAGATGCAGAAGGAGTAGCAGGAGAAGCAGAAGAAGCAGAAGCAGAAGGAGAAGCAGAAGGAGAAGAAGCAGAATCAGAAGAAGCAGAAGGAGAAGTAGAAAGAGAAGCCGACGAAGAGAAGCAGAACGAGAAGCAGGAGAAGCAGAAGAAGCAGAGCGTGAGAAGCAGAAGCAAAAGAAACAGAAGAAACAGAAAAAGCAGAAGAAGCAGAAGAAGAAGCAGCAGGAGAAGCAGAAGAAGAAGAAGGAGAAAGAGAAAGAGAAGGATTAGGAGTAGGAGAAACAGAAGGATAAGCAGAAGCAGAAAGAGAAGGAGAAGGAGAAGCAGGAGAAGCAGAAGAAGCAGAAGCAGGAGAAGCAGAAGCAGAAGAAACAGGAAGGAGAAGAAGCAGAAGGAGAAGCAGAAACACAAGGAAAAGCAGAAAGAGACGCAGGAGAAGCAGAAGAAGCAGCAGCAGGAGAAGCAGAAGCAGAAGAAGCCGAAGAAGCAGAAGCAGAACCTGAAGCAGAAGGAGAAGCAGGAGAAGCAGAAGAAGCAGAATCTGGAGAAGCAGAAGGAGAAGCAGAAGCAGAAAGAGAAGCAAAAGCAGAAGGAGAAGCAGAAGGGGAAGCAGAAGAAACAGAAGAAGCAGAGGCAGTAGCAGAAGAAGCAGAAGATGCAGAAGCAGAAGGAGAAGCAGAAGGAAAAGCAGAAGAACGAGAAGGAGAAGGAGTAGGAGAAACAGAAGGAGAAGCAGAAAGAGAAGCAGAAGAAGGAGCAGGAGAAGGAAAAGCAGCAGGAGAAGCAGAAAGAGCAGCAGAAGGAGAAGCAGAAGCAGAAGCAGAAGTAGAAGGAGAAGCAGAAGAAGGAGAAGCAGAAGGAAAAGAGAAACAGAAGGAGAAAAGGAGAAGCAGAAGCAGGAGAAGCAGAATCAAAAGAAATAGAAGAAATAGAAGAAGGATAAGAAGCAGAAGCAGAAAGAGAAGCAGAAACAGAAGGAGAAGCAGAAATAGAAGCAGAAGAAGCTGAAGAAGCAGAATCAGAATCTCAAGCAGAGGCGAAGCAGGAGAAGCAGAAGAAGCAGAATCTGGAGAAGAAGGAGAACCAGAAGGAGAAGCAGAAGCAGAAAGAGAAGCAAAAGCAGAAGGAGAAGCAGAAAGAGAAGCAGAAGAAACAGAAGAAGCAGAAGCAGAAGCAGTAGCAGAAGAAGCTGAAGATGCAGAAGCAGATAGAGAAGCAGAAGGAATAGCAGAATAACGACAAGGAGAAACAGAAGGAGAAGAAGAATGAGAAGCAGAAGGAGAAGC
>NW_012297747.1:0-4218 GCF_000151885.1 Dipodomys ordii | reverse complement strand
TCAGTACCCGCTGTTTCCCACTGTGTCCTCGCTGTGTCCACTGCTGTGTCCCGTTGTGTCCCCAGCTGTGTACCCCGCTGTGTCCCGCTGTGTCTCCGCTGTATCGACGCTGTGTCCTGCTGGGTCCCGCTGTGTCCTCGCTGTGTTCCCTGTTGTGTCCCGCTGTGTACCCCGCTGTGTCCCCCGCTGTGTCCCTGCTGTGTCCCTGCTGTGTCCCCACTGTGTCCCGCTGTGCCCCGCTTTGTCCTCGCTGTGACCCAAGCTGTGTTCCGCTGTGTCCCCCGCTGTGTCCCCGCTGTGTCCCGCTGTGTCCCCCGCTGTGTCCCGCTGTGTCCCTGCTGTGACCCGCTCTGTCCCCGCTGTATTGACGCTGTGTCCCGGTGTGTCCTGCTGTGTCTGCGCTGTGTTCCCGGCTGTGTCCCGTTGTGTACCCCTCTGTGTCCCCCGCTGTGTCCCGCAGTATCCCCGGCTGTGACCCGCTGTGTCCCCCGCTGTGTCCCCACTGTGTCCCCCGCTGTGTCCTGCTGTGTCCCGCTATGTCGCCTGATTTCTCCCGCTGTGCCCCTGCAGTGTCTCCGCTGTGTCCCACTGTGTCACACTGTGTCCCGTGTTGTCCTTCTTTGGCCCCCGCTGTGACCTCGCTGTGTTTCTCTCTATGTCCCGCTGTGTACCCTTCTGTGTCCTCCGCTGTGTCCCGCTGTGTACCCCGCTGTGTCCAGCTGTATCCTCGCTGTGTCCCCCGCTGTGTCCCGCTGTGTCCGCGCTGTGTCCACTGCTGTGTCACGCTGTGTACCCCGCTGTGTCCCGCTTTGTTCCCGCGGTGTCCCCGCTGTGTCCCGCTGTTTCCCACTGTGTCCCGTGGTGTCCCAGTTTGTCCCCCGCTGTGTCCCCCGGTGAGTCCCCGCTGTGTCCCGCTGTGTCCCCCACGGTTCTGTCTGTGTCTTCTGCTGTGTCCCCGCTATGTCCCGCTGTGTCCCGCTGTGTCCTCGCTGTGTCCCACGCTGTGTTCCGCTGGGTCCTCGCTGTGTCCCGCGATGTGTCCCGTTGTGTCCCCAGCTGTACCCCGCTCTGTCCTGCTGTGTTCCCGCTGTATCGACGCTGTGTCCCACTTTGTCCCGCTGTGTCCTCGCTGTGTTCCCAGCTGTGTCCCGCTGTGTACCCCTCTGTGTCCCCCTCTGTGTCCCGCTGTGTTCCCCGTTGTGTCCCGCTGTGTCCCGCTGTGTCCCGCTGTGTCCCCGGTGTGCCCGCTGTGTCCAGCTGTGTAACCCGCTGTGTCCAGCTGTGTCACCGCTGTGTCCCGCTGTGGCCCATCTCTGTCTCCGCTGTCCCCCGCTGTGTCCCCCGCTGTGTCCCACTGTGTCCCGCCGTGTCCCCCGCTTTTTCCTGCAGTGTCCCCGCAATGTCCCTGCTGTGTCCCGCTGTGTCACACTGTGTCCCGTGGTATCCCACATTGTCCCCCGCTGTTTCCCCGCTGTGTCCCCCGCTGAGTCCCCTCTGTATCGACGATGTGTCCTGCTGTGTCCCGCTATGTCCTCGCTGTTTTCCCCGCTGTGTCCGGCTGTGTCCCCTGCTGTGTCCCCCGCGGTGTCCTCTCTGTGTACCCCGCTGTGTCCCGCTGTGTCCTCGCTGGGTCCCCCGCTGTGTCCCACTGTGTCCCCTGCTGTGTCCCGCTGAGTCCCGCTCTGTCCCCGCTGTGTCCCGCTGTGTCCCCGCTGTGTGCCCGCTGTGTCCCGCTGTGTACCCCGCTTTGTCCAGCTGTGTCACCGCGGTGTCCCGCTGTGGCCCTTCTCTGTCTGTGCTGTGTCCCGCTTTGTCCCCCGCTTTGTTCCGCTGTGTCTCGCTGTGTCCCACGCTCTGTCCCTCACGGTGTCCTGCAGTGCCCCCGCTGTGTCCCGTTTTGTCCCCCGCCTTGTCCCCGCTGTGTCACCGCTGTGTCCCGCTGTTTCCTCGCTGTGTCCCCTGCTGTCTCCCTCTCTGTCCCCCGCTGTGTCTCACGCTTTGTCCCCGCTGTGTCCCAGTGTGTCCCGCTGTGTCCGGCTGTGCCCCCACTGTGTCCCGTTGTGTCCACAGCTGTGTATCACGCTATGTAACGCTGTGTCCCCGCTTTATCGACGCTGTATCCCGCTGTGTCCCGCTGAGTCCTCGCTGTGTTCCCCGCTGTGTCCCCCACTGTGTCCCCCGCTGTGTCCTCGCTGTGTCCCCTGCTGTGTCCCGCTGTGTCCTCACTGGGTCCCCCACTGTGTCCCGCTGTGTCCCCCGCTGTGTCCTGCTGTGTCCGGCTGTGTCCTGCTCTGTACCCGCTGTGTCCCTCTGTGTCCCGCTGTGTCCCCGCTGTGTGCCTGCTGTGTCCCGTTGTGTCGCCTGCTGTGTCCCGTTGTGTCGCCCGCTTTGTCCCGCTGTGTCCCACTGTGTCCCCGCTGTGTCCCGCTGTGTCCCGCTGCGTCCCCGCTGTGTGCCCGCTGTGTCCCGCTGTGTACCCCGCTGTGTCCAGCTATGTCACCGCCTTGTCTCGCTGTGGCCACTCTCTGTCTCCACTGTCCCCCGCTGTGTCCCCCGCTGTGTCCCACTGTGTCCAGGCAGGGTCACTGCTGTTTCCCGCTGTGTCCCGCTGTGTTCCGTGGTGTCCCTCTTTGTCCCCCGCTGTGTCCCCCGCTGAGTCCCCGCTGTGTCACCGCTGTGTCCCACTGTGTCCCCGCTGTGTGCCTGCTGTGTCCCGTTGTGTCTCCTGCTTTGTCCCGCTGTGTCCCCGCTGTGTCCCGCTGTGTCCCCGCTGTGTGCCCGCTGTGTCCTGCTGTGTACCCCGCTGTGTACAGCTGTGTCACCGCTGTGTCTCGCTTTGGCCCCTCTCTGTCTCCGCTGTCCCCCACTGTGTCCCCCGCTGTGTCCCGCTGTGTCACGCTGTGTCCCCCGCTTTGTCCCGCTGAGTCCCCACTGTGTCGCCGCTGTGTCCCGCTGTGTCCTCGCTGTGTCCCCCGCTGTCTGCCGCTTTGTCCCCGCTGTGTCCCAAGCTGTGTCCCGCTGTGTCCCGCTGTGTACCCCGCTGTGTCCCACTGTTTCCGCAGTGTCCCTGCTGTGTCCGGCTGTGCCCCCACTGTGTCCCGTTGTGTCCCCAGCTGTGTACCCCGCTGTGTCCCGCTGTGTCTTCGCTGTATCGACGCTGTGTCCCGCTGTGTCCCGCTGTGTCCTCGCTGTGTCCCACGCTGTGTTCTGCTGTGGCCTCGCTTTTTTCCCCGCTGTGTCCCCCTCTGTGTCCCCCGCTGTGTCCCGCTGTGTCCCCCGCTGTGTCCCTGCTGTGTCCCGCTGTGTCCCGCTGTGTACTGCTGTGTCCCCCGCTGATTCCCGCTGTGTCCCCGCTTTGTCCCAATGTGTCCTCGATCTGTCCCCCGCTGTGTACCGCTGTGTCCATCCTGTGTCCCCCGCTGTGTCCCGCTCTGTTCCCCGCTATGTCCTGCTGTGTCCCCCGCTGTTTCCCGCTCTATCCTTGCTGTCGCCCCCACTGTGTGCCGCTGTGTCCTCGCTGTGTCCCCCGCTGTGTCCCGCTGTGTCCTTTTGTGTCACGCTGTTTTCCCGTGTGTCCCTGCTGTATCCCTCTGTGTACCCCGCTGTGTCCAGTTTTGTCTCCGCTGTGTCTCGCTGTGTCCCACGCTCTGTCCCACACTGTGTCCCGCCTTGTCCCGCGCTGTGTCCCGCTTTGTCCCCCGCTGTGTCCCGCTGTGTCACCCCCTGAGTCCCCGCTGTGTCCCGCGGTGTCCTCGCTGTGTCCCACGCTGTGTTCTGCTGTGGCCTCGCTTTTTTCCCCGCTGTGTCCCCCTCTGTGTCCCAAACTGTGTCCCGCTGTGTCCCCCGCTGTGTCCCTGCTGTGTCCCGCTGTGTCCCGCTGTGTACTGCTGTGTCCCCCGCTGAGTCCCGCTGTGTCCCCGCTGTGTCCCAATGTGTCCTCGATCTGTTCCCTCGCTGTGTACCGCTGTGTCCATCCTGTGACCCCCGCTGTGTCCCGCTGTGTCCCGCTGTGTACTGCTGTGTCCCCCGCTGTTTCCCGCTCTATCCTTGCTGTGGCCCCCACTGTGTGCCGCTGTGTCCCCCGCTGTGTCCCGCTGTGTCCTTTTGTGTCATGCTGTTTTCCCGCTGTGTCCCTGCTGTGTCCCTCTGTGTACCCCGCTGTGTCCAGTTTTGTCTCCAGCTGTGTCTCGCTGTGTCCCACGCTCTGTCCCACACTGT
>NW_012297746.1:0-1329 GCF_000151885.1 Dipodomys ordii | reverse complement strand
GTCTATATGTGTAACAATACATGTGTTTTCCAATATATTGTTTGATTTTCCCACCACTAAGAACTTGCCTTTTTTCCAGATGAAAGCACACTGGGGCTTCAAAGGCAAGCAAGATTAGAAAACAAAAACCTAATAATGTCTTAGGAAGTAGATGTCAAAAATAGATGCAAGAAGCACATGGCAGGCTGAAGGGGCCTTGAGAGGCAAAATGATTTGTGCAGGATGAGAGGAATAGTGACAAATAAGGCCTGGATCTGACCTAGGAAGGGCTCTTTGAGGCTGAGACATGCCTGTATCTAGGCCTAGCTGAGGCTATTGGGATTTGACAATGTCCACATGTGTATAAAGTGATGTGGGAGGGGAGATTTCAGCCTCTAGTTTGTCTTTGGAATGGTCTTATGTGAGCAAGCAGCTTAGATCATTGGGCTCTGAGAGATGACACTACCTCACTCACAATGGAATAGAATATAGAACTCTGAGAGCCATGCAACTGTAAACTACAGTTAGCTCAAGCCAGCTCACTTGGCCTGTGGCTCAGGAACAAGAAAGATGTTCCTGTACTGCTTTGAAAGTCAGGAGACTCAGGTCTCAAGCATGAGAGGTGTGAGTGCCTCACTCGATGCTGCAGACATTTGATCAGTGCCCAACCACGAATCCAATGTCTCAGGACTTTTTATAAGAAGAAACCAAGGAAATCACTAGGAAATTCAGGCCAGGTATAACTATGACAGAAAACCTATTTAATCTCATCCTAGCCCACACTAGAAACTTCTTCTTTTGTGCTTTTTTATGTGTAGACAGAAAATATTTGCTGTGCACTTTTCAATCCACTCTACTACAATTACTCAGTTTGAAGTGTACTCTCATTTCCATGTTTCATAGATCCATTTTTTTTACCACCTCAGTGTGACAATGAGTCCATCCAAACCCTGAATGTGCCTTATAATATATGGAGCCTGGACTCAGGCTTTCTGGAAATTCTGGTAATGAACCTTGTCCCTGCCTACAAGAAAGCTGATCCCTTCTATGTGGGAAACTTCCTCCACCACTACACAGAGTGTAGGACAATGGAGCAGTTGCTGGATATTCTGAAAGTGAGTGTTCTTGGGCTGGGAAGGTGGCTCAGTGGTAGAGAGCTTGCCTTGTATTCATGAGGCCCTGGGTTCGATTCCTGACCACCACATAAGCAGAAAACAAGCCAAAAGTGGTGCTGTGGCTCAAGTGGTAGAGTGCTAGCATTGAGCTGAAGAGCTGCGGGACAGACCAGGCCCAGAGTTCAAGCCCTAACAAACAAAAAAAGTGAGTGTTCCTAAGCCAGGCACCAGTAAC
>NW_012297745.1:0-1100 GCF_000151885.1 Dipodomys ordii | reverse complement strand
CCACCAAACTTCAGCTTAAAGAGCTGTCCTTACCAGAACTAGGATAAATTGAGCTGGAAAAGGCTGATCTCCATGTAAGGCTCTGAGCACTAAGGACTAGTGTGTGTGTGTGTGTGTGTGTGTGTGTGTGTGTGTGTGTGTGTGAATACTGGGGCTTGAACTCCGGGAGATGACCTTTAGCTTTTTTTAATCAAGGGTAACAGTCTACGACTTGAACCAAATTTTCATGTCTTGATTTTGAATGGTTAATTAGAGATCAAAGTTTCAGTGTTGCACATGTTCATTCTTTGTCCCTCCTTTCAATGACACCTTTAACTTCTTTTTTTGGGGGGGGGTCCAGTCATGGGGCCTGAACTCTGGGACTGGGCGCTGTCCCTCAGCTCTTCAGCTCAAGGTTAGCGCTCTACCGCTTGAGCCACAGCGCCACTTCCGGCTATTTTCTCTTTGCTTATGTGGTGCTGAAGAATCGAACCCAGGCCCTCAGGCAGGCAAGACAAGTGCTCTACCACTGAGCCACCTTCCCAGCCCCCCTTAAACTTCTGAAAGAGAGATAAATGTAAAAAAATTGAAAAGAATGAAAGAAAATAAATATCATCTTGTTTCTGTTTCCTGGTCACTGATTATTTTTGAGATAGTGCTTCTTACTAATAAGAATTATTTGTAGAATCTGAAAACCTATTTGAGTAATAAATAGACTAGGAAAAATGTTGTCTCCTATTTTTTATCACTACGTTTCTTTTTGTCTAAGTATAAATGCCAGACTTACCCAAAAGGCCTAGAATAAGCAAAATGGCTTATAGAGCTCAGATCATATCTTTCCACAGAAGATGACAGCCCCAGAAGAAAAACATGTCCACAATTTGCACAAGGAAGAGAAACTTTGATGTGTCCTTAAATCTTAGGATCGAATACTCATGAGGAGCCCTGGGGACTGATGACAGCTTAAGGACCTAACATTTCCTGTGTTGTTCCACCATAGGAACAGTCGCCAGTCTCCCATCACACTGTAGGTGCCACGCCTGACTGGTGACCTTGGCTGTGTCATGAGAACGTGCAGCAGGGCTCTGTCATGGTCATTGGAGAGTCAGTATTGCACACTA
>NW_012297744.1:0-4219 GCF_000151885.1 Dipodomys ordii | reverse complement strand
CCCGCTATGTTCCCGCAATTGTCTACGCAGTGTCCCGCTGTGTCTCGCTGTGTCCCCGCTGTGTCCCGCTGTGTACCTCGCTGTGTCCAGCTTGGTCCCCGCTGTGTCTCGTTCTGTCCCACGCTCTGTCCCCCACTGTGTTCCGCTGTGTCCCCCGCTGTGTCCCGCTGTGTCCCCCGCTGTGTGCCGCTGTGTCCCCGCAGGGTCACCACTGTTTTCCGCTGTGTCCCGCTGTGTTCCGTGGTGTCCCGTTTTGTCCCCCGCTGTGTCCCCGTTGTGTCCCGCTGTGTCCTCGCTGTGTCCCCCGCTGTCTCCCGCTCTGTCACCCTCTGTGTCTCACGCTTTGTCCCCGTTGTGTCCCACTGTGTCCCGCTGTGTCCCACTGTGTCCCCCACTGTGTCCCTTTGTGTCCCCAGCTGTGTACCCCGCTGTGTCCTGCTGTTTCCCTGCTGTATCAACGCTGTGTCCCGCTGGTTCCCCCTGTGTCCTCGCTGTGTCTCCCGCTGTGTCCAGCTGTGTCCCCCGCTTTGTCCCGCTGTGTCCCTGCAGTGTCCCCGCTGTATCCCGCTGTGTCACACTGTGTCCCGTGGTGTCCCGCTTTGTCCCCCGCTGTGTCCTCGCTGTGTTTCCCGCTGTGTCCCGCTGTGTACCGCTCTGTGTCCCCCACTGTGTCCCGCTGTGTACCCCGCAGTTTCCAGCTGTGTCCTCGCTGTGTCTCCTGCTGTCTCCTGCTTTGTCCCACGCTGTGTCCAGCTGTGACCCGCTGTGTCCTCGCTGTGTCCCCTGCTGTGTCACGCTGTTTCCCCGCTGTGTCCCCTGCTGTGTCCTGCTGTGTCCCTCTGTGTACCCCGCTGTGTCCCCCTATGTTCCCACAGTGTCCCCGCTGTGTCCCGCTGTGTCCCAATGTGTCCCGGGTTGTCCAATTTGTCCCCCGCTGTGTCCCAAGGTGAATCTCCGCTGTGTCCCCTCTGTGTCCCGCTGTGTCCTCCCTGTGTCCCCCGTTGTGTCCCGCTGTGTCCCCCACTGGGTCCCGCTGTGTCTACTGCTGTGTCCCCGCTGTGACCCACTGTGTCCCGCTGTGTCCCGCTGTGTCCTCCCTGTGTCCTACGCTGTGATCCGCTGTGTTCTCGCTGTGTCCCCCGATGTGTTCCCGTTGTGTCCCACTCTGTCCCACGCTGTGTCATCGCTGTGTCCCCTGCTGTGTCCCCGCTGTGGCCCGATGTTTACCCCCTGTTTCCCGCTGTATTTTCGCTGTGTACCCCGCTGTGTCCCGATGTGTCCTCGCTGTGTCCCCCGCTGTGTCCTGCTATATTCCCCGCTGTGTCCTGCTGTGTCCCGCTGTGTACACCGCTGTGTCCAGCTTTGTTCCCGTTGTGTCTCGCTGCATCACAGGCTCTGTCCCCCACTGTGTTCCGCTGTGTCCCCCGCTGTGTCCTGCTGTGTCCCCCGCTGTGTCCCGCTGTGTCCCCGCACGGTCACCGCTGTTTCCCGCTGTGTCCCGCTGTGTTCCGTGGTGTCCCGCTTTGTCCCCCGCTGTGTCCCCCGCTGAGTCCCTGCTGTGTCCCCGCTTTGTCCTGCTGTGTCCTCGCTGTGTCCCCCGCTGTCTCCCACTCTGTTCCCCGCTGTGTCTCACGTTTTGCCCCGCTGTGTCCCAATTTGTTCCGCAGTGTCCTCGCTGTGTCCCCTGCTGTGTCCCGTTGTGTCCCCAGCTGTGTACCCCGCTGTGTCCCGCTATGTCCCCGCTGTATCGATGCTGTGTCCCGCTGGGTCCCGCTGTGTCCTCACTGTGTTCCCCGCTGTGTCCCGCTGTGTACCCCTCTGTGTCCCTGCTGTGTCCCCGGTGTGTTCTGCTGTGTCCCGCTGTGTACTGCTGTGTCCCCCGCTGAGTTCCGCTGTGTCCCTGCTGTGTCCCAATGTGTCCTCGCTGTGTCACACTCTGTCCCGCTCTGTCCCCGCTGTGTCCAGCTGTGTCCCGCTGTGTACCCCGCTGTGTCCCGCTATGTTCCCGCATTGTCCACGCAGTGTCCCGCTGTGTCTTGCTGTGTCTTGCTGTGTCCCCGCTGTGTCCCGCTGTGTACCTCGCTGTGTCCAGCTTGGTCCCCGCTGTGTCTCGCTGTGTCCCACGCTCTGTCCCCCACTGTGTTCCGCTGTGTCCCCCGCTGTGTGCCGCTGTGTCCCCGCAGGGTCACCACTGTTTTCCGCTGTGTCCCGCTGTGTTCCGTGGTGTCCCGTTTTGTCCCCCGCTGTGTCCCCGTTGTGTCCCGCTGTGTCCTCGCTGTGTCCCCCGCTGTCTCCCGCTCTGTCACCCTCTGTGTCTCACGCTTTGTCCCCGTTGTGTCCCACTGTGTCCCGCTGTGTCCCACTGTGTCCCACACTGTGTCCCTTTGTGTCCCCAGCTGTGTACCCCGCTGTGTCCTGCTGTTTCCCTGCTGTATCAACGCTGTGTCCCGCTGGTTCCCCCTGTGTCCTCGCTGTGTCTCCCGCTGTGTCCAGCTGTGTCCCCCGCTTTGTCCCGCTGTGTCCCTGCAGTGTCCCCGCTGTGTCCCGCTGTGTCACACTGCGTCCCGTGCTGTCCCGCTGTGTACCCCGCTGTGTCCTCGCTGTGTTTCCCGCTGTGTCCCGCTGTGTACCGCTCTGTGTCCCCCACTGTGTCCCGCTGTGTACCCCGCAGTTTCCAGCTGTGTCCTCGCTGTGTCTCCTGCTGTCTCCTGCTTTGTCCCACGCTGTGTCCAGCTGTGACCCGCTGTGTCCTCGCTGTGTCCCCCGCTGTGTCCCGCTGTGTCCCCGCTGTGTCCCCTGCTGTGTCCCGCTGTGTCCCTCTTTGTACCTCGCTGTGTCCCGCTACGTTCCCACAGTGTCCCCGCTGTGTCCCGCTGTGTCCCAATGTGTCCCGTGTTGTCCCAGTTTGTTCCCCGCTGTGTCCCCAGGTGAATCTCCGCTGTGTCCCCTCTGTGTCCCGCTGTGTCCTCCCTGTGTCCCTCGCTGTGTCCCGCTGTGTCCCCCACTGGGTCCCGCTGTGTCTACTGCTGTGTTCCCACTGTGACCCACTGTGTCCCGCTGTGTCCCGCTGTGTCCTCCCTGTGTCCTACGCTGTGATCCGCTGTGTCCTCGCTGTGTTCCTCCCTGTGTCCCGCTGTGTACCCCTCTCTGTCCCCCTTTGTGTCCCGCTGTGTCACCCGCTGTGTCACGCTGTCTCCTCCCTGTGTCCCCCGCTGTGTCCCGCTGTGTCCCCCACTCGGTCCCGCTGTGCAACTGCTGTGACCCCGCTGTGTCCCTCTGTGTCCCGCTGTGTCCCGCTGTGTCCTCGCTGTGTCCCACGCTGTGATCCGCTGTGTCCGCGCTGTGTCCCCCGCTGTGTCCCGCTGTGTCCCCCACTCGGTCCCGCTGTGCAACTGCTGTGTCCCCGCTGTGTCCCTCTGTGTCCCGCTATGTCCCCCTCTGTGTCCCTGCTGTGTCCCCAGTGTGTCCCGCTGTGTCCCGCTGTGTACTGCTGTGTCCCCCCTGAGTTCCGCTGTGTCCCTGCTGTGCCCCAATGTGTCCTCGCTGTGTCACACTCTGTCCCGCTCTGTCCCCGCTGTGTCCAGCTGTGTCCCGCTGTGTACCCCGCTGTGTCCCGCTATGTTCCCGCATTGTCCACCCTGTGTCCCGCTGTGTCCCCGCTGTGTCCTGCTGTGTACCCCGCTGTGTCCAGATTGGTCCCCGCTGTGTCCCGCTGTGTCCCAAGCACTGTCCCCCACTGTGTCCCGCTGTGTCCCCCGCTGTGTCCCGCTGTGTCCCCCACTGTGTGCCGCTGTGTCCCCGCAGGGTCACCACTGTTTTCCGCTGTGTACCGCTGTGTTCCGTGGTGTCCCGTTTTGTCCCCCGCTGTGTCCCCGCTGTGTCCCGCTGTGTCCTCTCTGTGTCCCCCGCTATCTCCTGCTCTGTCCCCCGCTGGGCCTCTGTCCCTGTTGTGTCCCACTGTGTCCCCCACTGTGTCCCTTTTTGTCCCCAGCTGTGTACCCCGCTGTGTCCTGCTGTGTCCCTGCTGTATCGACGCTGTGTCACGCTGGTTCCCCCTGTGTCCTCGCTGTGTCCCCTGCTTTGTCCCGCTGTGTCCCTGCAGTGTCCGCGCTGTGTCCCGCTGTGTCACACTGTTTCCCGTGGTGTCCCGCTTTGTCCCCCGCTGTGTCCTCGCTGTGTTCCCCGCTGTGTCCCGCTGTGTACCCCTCTGTGTCCCCTG
>NW_012297743.1:0-4219 GCF_000151885.1 Dipodomys ordii | reverse complement strand
GGGACACAGTGGGACACAGCGAGGACACAGCGGGACAGAGCTGTGGTCACTGCAGGGCACAACGGGGGACACAGCGGGACACAGCGGGGGACACAGCGGGAGACAGCGGGGGACACAGCGAGGACACAACGGGACACAGCGCTGACACTGCGGGGACACAGCGGGGGACACAGCGGGGGACACAGCCGGACACAGCGGGACACAGCGGGGGACACATGGAGGACTCAGCGGGACAAAGCGGGGACACACCGGCGACTCACCGGGGGACACAGCGGGGGACAAAGCGGGACACCACAGAACACAGTGGGAAACAGCGGGACACAGCGGGGAAACTGCGGGGACACAGGGGGACAAAGCGTGGGACACATAGGGACACAGCGGGGGACACAGCGGGGGACACAGTGGGACACAGTGGGACACAGCGGGGCACACAGGGGGGACCCAGCGGGACCCAGCGGGGAACACAGCGAGGACACAGCGGGACCCAGCGGTACACAACGTCGATACAGCGGGGACACAGCGTTACACAGCGAGGTACACAGCTGTGAACACAACGGGACACAGTGGGGGCACAGCGGGACACAGCGGGACACAGTGGGACACAGCGGGGACAAAGCTTGAGACACAGCGGTGTACAGAGCAGGAGACAGCGGGGGACACAGCGAGGACACAGCGGGACAAAGCGATGACACTGCGGGGGAAACAGCGGGGGACACAGCGGGGGACACAGCCGGACACAGCGGGACACAGCGGGGGAAACAGGAGGGACCCAGCGGGACCAGCGCGGGACACAGCGTGGACACATTGGGACACAGCGGGGACACAGCGGGACACAGCGGGGGACACAGCAGTACACAGCGGGACACAGCGGGTCACAGCGAGGGACACAGAGGGGTACATAGCGGGACACAGTGGGGAACACAGGGAGGACCCAGCGGGACCCAGCGGGACACAGCGTCGATACAGCGGGGACACAGCGGGACACAGTGGGGTACACAGCTTTGGACACAACGGGACACAGCGGGGGACACAGCGAGGACACAGCAGAACACAGCGTGGGAAACAGCGAGGACACAGCGGGACACAGCGAGACACAGCGGGACACAGTGGGGACACAGCAGTAGACACAGCGAGACACAGCGGGGGACACAGCGGGACACAGCGGGGAACACAGCAAGGACACAGCGGGGACACAGCGGGGACACTGCGGGAACATAGTGGGACACAGCAGGGCACTCAGCGGGACACAGCGGGACACAGCTTGGGACACAGCGGGAACACAGCAGGACACAGCAGGGGACACAGCGAGGACACAGCGGGACACAGTGGGACACAGCGTGGGACAAAGCGGGAGACAGCAGGGGACACAGCTAGGACACAGAGGGACACAGCGGCGACACATAGAGGACTCAGCGGGGGACACAGTGGGGGACAGAGCGGGACATATCGGGACACTGCGGGGCACAGCGGGGGACACAGCGGGACACAGCGGGGGACCCAGCGGGACCCAGCGGGACACAGCGGGACACTGCGTGGCACAGCGGGGGACACAGCGGGACACAGCGGGGGACACAGGGAGGACACAGCTTAACACAGCATGGGACAAAGTGAGGACACAGCGGGACACAGCGAGACACAGCGGGACACAGCGGGGACCCAGCAGTGGACACAGCGGGACACAGCGGGGGACAAAGCGGGGACACATTGGGACACAGTAGGACACAGCGTAGGACAAAGTGGGAGACAGCAGAGGACACAGTGAAGACACAGTTGGACACAGCGGGGACACAGAGGGTACTCAGCAGGGGACATAGTGGGAAAAAAGCGGGACACCACGGGACACAGTATGACACAGCGGGACACAGCGGCGACACTGCGGGACACAGACAGGGGACACAGTGGTGGACAGCGGGGGACAAAGAAGGGACACAGCGGGACACAGAGGGGACACAGCTGGACACAGAAGGGTACACAGCGGGACACAGCGGACACACAGCGGGGACAGAGCTGGACACAGAGGGACACAGAAGGGACAGAGCGTGACACAGATGGACATTGAGGGAGACAGAGCGAGGACACAGCCGGATACAGTGAAACACAGCGTGACACATTGGGGACACAGCAGGGGACACAGCGGGACACAGTGGGGGACACAGCGGGACACAGCGGGGTACACAGCAGGGACAAAGAAGGACACAGCGGGGAACACAGCGAGGACACAGCGGGACACAGCGGTGACACAGCGGGACACAGCTGGGGACACTTTGGGACACAGCGGGACACAGAGGGACACAGCAAGGACACAGCGGGGGACAGTGGGGGACACAGCGGGACACAGCAAGGCACAACGGGGTCACAGCAGTGGACACAGCAGGACACAGCGGGGGACAGAGCGGGACACAGCGGGGGATACAGCGGTACACAGCGGGACACAGGGGGGGACACAGCGGGACACAGCAGGGACACAGCGGGGGACACAGCGGGACACAGCGGAGACACAGCGGGGACACAGCGGGACCCAGCAGGACACAGCGGGGGACACAGCGGGACACAGCAGGACACAGCGGGGGACACTACAGGGACACATTGGGACACAGTAAGACACAGCGTAGGACAAAGCGGGAGACAGCAGAGGACACAGCGAGGACACAGCTGGACACAGCGGGGACACAGAGGGGACTCAGCAGGGGACATAGTGGGATAAAAGCGGGACACCACGGGACACAGTAGGACACAACGGGACACAGCGGGGGACACAGTAGTACAGAGCGGGGGACACAGCGGGGGACAGAGGGGGACACCACGAATAACAGCAAGGACACAGCGGGACCCAGCGGGACACAGCCTCGATACAGCGGGATTCACAGCGTTACACAGCGGGTTACACAGCTGGGGACACAAAGGGACACAGTGGTGGACACAGTGGGACACAGTGGGACAGAGTGGGACACAGACGGGATAAAGCGTGAGACACAATGGGGGACAGAGCGGGAGACAGCGGGGGACACAGCGAGGACACAGCGGGACACAGCGGGGACACAGCGGGCACTCAGCTGCGGACACAGCGGGGGACAAAGCGGGACACCACGGAACACAGCGGGACACAGCGCGAAACAGCGGTGACCCTTCGGGGACACAGCGGGACACAGCGGGGGACACAGCGGGACACAGCGGGTGACACAGCAGAACACAGTGGGGGGACACAGCGAGGACACAGTGGGACACAGCAAGACACAGCATCGAAACAGCGGGGACACAGCGGTACACAGCGGGGTACACAGCTGGGGACACAACGGGACACAGCGGGGGACACAGCGAGGACACAGTGGGACACAGCAGGACACAGCGGGGAAACTGCGGGAACATAGCGGGACACAGCGGGGTACACAGCGGGACACAGCGGGACACAGCTTGGGACACAGCGGGGATACAGCGGGACACAGCGGGGGACACAGCTAGGACACAGCGGGACACAGCGGAACACACTGGGGACACAAAGGGGACTCAGCGGGGGAAACAGCGGGGGAAAAAGCGGGACACCATGGGACACAGTGTGACACAGCAGGACACAGAGGGAACACTGCGTCGACACAGCGGGACAAAGCGGGGGACACAGCGGGACACAGCGGGACACAGCGGGGGACACAGCGGGGGACAGTGGAGACAAAGAGAGGACACAGCTGGACACAGCGGTGACACAGCTGGACACAACGGAGTACACAGCGGGACACAGCGGGCACAAAGCGGGGACACTGCAAGGACACAGGAGAACACACGCAGGGACACAGCGGGACACAGCAGGACACAGCGGGGGACACAGCGGGGGACAGCAGGGCAGAGAGAGGGGACACAGCGGGACACAGCGGGGACACAGTTGGACACAGCGGGGTACTCAGCGGGACAGAGCGGGCGCACAGCGGGGACACAGCGGGATACAGCGGGACAAAGCGGGACACAGCGGGACACAGCGGGGGACACAGCGGGGGACAGAGCGACGACACAGCGGGACACAGCGGGACATAGGGGGACTCAGCAGGGTCACAGTGGGACACAACAGGACACAGCGGGACACAGTGGGACACAGCAGGGACACAGCAGGGACACAGCGAGGGACACAGCGGGACAAAACGGGACACAGCATGGGACACAGCAGGACACAGCGGGGGACACAGCGGGGGACAGAGCGGCACACAACAGGGACCACAGTGAGGACACAGCG
>NW_012297742.1:0-4219 GCF_000151885.1 Dipodomys ordii | reverse complement strand
CTCCTTCTCCTTCTCCTTCTGTTTCTGCTTCTCTTTCTCCTTCTGCATCTCCTTCCGCTTCAACTTCCGCTGCTCCTTCTCCTTCTTCTTTTTCTCCCTCGCTTCGGCTTCCGCTTCTTATGCTTCTTTTTTTCTTCTGCTTCGCTTCTCCTGCTTCTGCTTCTTATGCTTCTACTGCTTCTTCTTCTGCTTCTGCTTCTTCTGCTTCTTCTGCTTCTACTTCTCTTTCTGCTTTTCCTTCTCCTGCTTATTTTTCTGCTTCTTCTACTGCTTCTCCTTCTGCTGCTTCTTCTACTTCTCTTTCTGCTTCTCTTTCTGCTTCTGCTTCTGCTTCTTCTGTTTCTCCTGCCTGAATTTCTGGTTCTACTTCTTCTGCTGCTTCTCCATCTGCTTCTGCTTCTCCTTCTGCTTCAGTTTCTGCTTCTTCTACTTCTTCTCTTTCGGCTTCTCCTGCTTCTGCATCTTGTGCTTCTCCTGCTTCTCTTTCTGCTTCTCATTCCGCTTCTGCTTCTCTTTCTGCTTCTGCTTCTCCTGCTTCTCCTTCTCCTACTTCTGCTTCTCCTTCATCTGCTGCTTCTTCTGCTTCTCATGCTTCTCCTTCTGCATCTCCTTCTGCTTCAGATTCTCCTTATGCTTCTTCTTCTGCCTCTGCTTCTCCTTCTCCTTCTTTGCTTCTCCTTTTGCTTCGGCTTCTTTTGCTTTTTCTGCTTTTCCTGCTTCTCCTTCTTCGCTTCTCCGCTTCTCCTTCGCATCTTCTTCGCTTCGCTTCTCTTCTGCTTCTCCTTCTCCTTCTTCTGCTTCTCCTTCTGATTCTTCTTCTTCTGCTTTACCTGCTTCTCTTTCTGCTTCTCCTTCTGCTTCTCCTTCTGTTTCTCCTTCTCCTTCTTGTTCTTCTGCTTTTCCTTCTTATTATGCTACAACTGCTACTGCTTCTACTTCTTCTGTTTCTTCTGCTTCTCCTTCTGCTTTTGATTCTCTTTCTGCTTCTGCTTCTCCTTCTGATTCTCATTCTGCTTCTCCAGATTCTGATTCTTCTGCTTCTCCTGCTTCTCCTTCTGCTTCAGGTTCTGCTTCTGCTTCTTCGGATTCTTATGCTTCTGCTTCTCCTGCTTCTGCTTCTTCTGCTTCCCCTCCTTCTCTTTCAGCTTCTCCTTCTGCTTCTGCTTCTTGTCCTTCTCCTGTTTCTTCTGCTTGTTCTTCTCCTGTTTCTGAATTTCCTGCTTCTCCTTCTGCTGCTCTTTCTGTTTCTCCTGCTGCTTTTCCTTCTACTGCTCCTTCTTCTGCTTCTCTTTCTGCTTCTACTCCTGTTTCTCCTTCTCCTTCTCCTTCTAGTTCTTCTGCTTTTCCTTCTGCTTCTCCTTCTGCTTCTGAATCTTCTGCTTCTTCTGCTACTGCCTCTGCTTCTTCTGTTTCTTCTGCTTCTCCTTCTGCTTTTGCTTCTCTTTCTGCTTCTGCTTCTCCTTCTGCTTCTCCACATTCTGCTTCTTCTGCTTCTCCTGCTTCTCCTTCTGCTTCTGCTTCTTCTGCTTCTCCTGGTTCTCCTTCTGCATCTTCTTCTGCTTCTGTTTCTCCTTCTCCTTCTTCTGCTTCTCCTTCTGATTCTCCTTCTGCTTCTTCCTCTTCTGCTTTACCTGCTTCTCTTTCTGCTTCTCCTTCTACTTCTCCTTCTGTTTCTCCTTCTCCTTCCTGTTTTTCTGCTTTTCCTTCTGCTTCTGCTACACCTGCTACTGCTTCTACTTCTTCTGTTTCTTCTGCTTCTCCTTCTGCTTTTGATTCTCTTTCTGCTTCTGCTTCTCCTTTTGCTTCTCCAGATTCTGCTTCTTCTGCTTCTCCTGCTTCTCCTTCTGCTTCAGGTTCTGCTTCTGCGTCTTCGCATTCTTATGCTTCTGCTTCTCCTGCTTCTGCTTCTTCTGCTTTCCCTCCTTCTCTTCCTGCTTATCCTTCTGTTTCTGCTTCTCCTTCTGTTTCTGCTTCTGCTTCTTGTCCTTCTCCTGTTTCTTCTGCTTCTGCTTCTCCTGTTTCTGCATCTCCTGCTTCTCCTTCTGCTTCTCTTTCTGCTTCTCCTGCTGCTTTTCCTTCTCCTGCTCCTTCTTCTGCTTCTCTTTCTGCTTCTCCTTCTGTTTCTCCTTCTCCTTCTCCTTCTCGTTCTTCTGCTTTTCCTTCTGCTTCTCCTTCTGCGTCTACATCTTCTGCTACTGCCTCTACTTCTTCTGTTTCTTCTGCTTCTCCTTATGCTTCTCCTTCTGCTTTTGCTTCTCTTTCTGCTTCTTCTTCTCCTTCTGCTTCTCCAGATTCTGCTTCTTCTGCTTCTCCTGTATCTCCTTATGCTTCAGGTTCTTTCTGCTTCTTCGGCTCCTCCTGCTTCTCCTTCTCCTGCCGCTGCTTCTTCTGCTGCTCCTGCTTCTATTTCTGCTTTTCCTTCTGTTTCTGCTTCTCCTTCTGCTTCTGCTTCTTCTCCTTCCTATGTTTCTTCTGCTTCTGCTACTCCTGCTTCTGCTTCTCCTGCTTCTCGTTGTGCTTCTCTTTCTGCTTCTCTTTCTGCTTCTTCTTCTCCTTCTTCAGCTTCTCCTTCTGCTTCTCCTTCTCCTTCTGCTTCAATTTCTCCTTCTGCTTCTCATTCTGCTTCTGCGTCTTCTGTTTCTTCTGCTTCTCTTGCTTCTGCTTCTCCTGCTTCTCCTACTTCTCGTGCTGCTTCTCCTTCTGCGTCTCTTTCTGGTTCTGCTTATCCTTTTGCTTCTCCTACTCCTAATCCTTCTCTTTCGCCTTCTCCTTCTTGTTCTTCTGCTTGTCCTGGTGCTTATGCTTCTGCTTATTCTACTATTGCTGTTTCTTCTGTTTCTGCTTCAGATTGTGCTTCTTCTGTTTCTCCTTCTGCTTCAGATTCTGCTTCTGCTTCTTCGGCTTCTCCTGTTTCTTCTGCTTCTGCTTCTCCTGCTTCTTCTGGTTCTCCTGCTTCTCTTTCTGCTTCCCCTTCTGCTTCTTCTTCTCGATCTGCTTCTGCTTCTGCTCTTCTCCTTCTTCTGTTTCTTTTGCTTCTGTTTCTTCTGCTTCTTCTTCTTCTGTTTCTTCGGATTCTACTTCTGCTTCTCCTTCTTCTCCTTCTCTTTCTGCTTCTTCTGATTCTCCTGCTTCTCCTTCTTGTTCTCCTTCTGTTTCTGCTTCTCTTTCTGCTTCTGCTTCTCCGTCTGCTGCTCCTTCTCCTTCTTCTGCTTCTCTCACTGCTTCTGCTTCTGCTTCTTTTGCTTATTCTTTTCGTTCTGCTACAGCTTCTCCTGCTTCTGCTTCTTCTGCTTCTACTGCTTCTCCTTATGCTTCTCCTTATGCTTCTCCTTATGCTGCTGCTTCTTTTTCTTCTTCTTCGTCTTCTTCTTCTCTTTCTTCTGCTTCTGCTTTTCCTGCTTCTTCTGCTTCTACTGCTTCTCTTTCTGCTTCTTGTCCTTCTCCTGTTTCTTCTCCTTCTGCTTCTCCTGCTTCTGCTTCCTCTGCTTTTCCTGCTTCTCTTTCTGCTTCTCCTTCTGCTTCTCCTTCTGGTTCTGCTCCTTCTCCTTCTTCTGTTTCTTCTTCTTCTGCTTCTCCCGCTTCTGCTTCTTCTGCTTCTCCTGCTTCTCGTTCAGCTTCTCTTCGTCGGCTTCTCTTTCTATTTCTGCTTCTGCTTCTTCTGATTCTGATTCTTCTCCTTCTTCTTCTCCTTCTGCTTCTGCGTTTTCTGCATTTCCTGCTTCTCCTTCTGCATCTCCTTCTGCTTGTGCTTTTCCTTCTGCTTCTTCTTCTGCTCCGGCTTCTCCTTCTCCTTCTTCTGCTTCTCAGTCTGCTTCTGTTTCGTCTGCTTTTCCTGCTTCTCCTTCTGCTTCTCCTTTTATTTCTCCTTCTCGTTCTTCTGCTATTCCTTCTGCTTCTCTTTCTGCTTCTGAATCTTCAGCTTCTTCTGCTACTGATTCTGCTTCTTCTGTTTCTTCTGCTTCTCCTTCTGCTTTTGCTTCTCTTTCTGCTTCTGCTTCTCCTTCTGGTTCTCCTTCTTCTTCTCCAGATTCTGCTTCTTCTGCTTCTCCTGCTTCTCCTTCTGCTTTAGGTTCTGCTTTTGCTTCTTCGGCTTCTTCTGCTTCTTTTTCTGCTTCTCCTTCTGTTTCTGCTTCTCTTTCTGCTTCTGCTTCTTCTCCTTCTTCTATTTCTTCTGATTCTGCTTCTCCTGCTTCTGCTTCAACAAAGCTTCTCCTTCTGA